>NC_068551.1:4057611-4358188 GCF_026212275.2 Microplitis demolitor | reverse complement strand
ATTTATCAATCGTAAAATGTCATTTGACATAATGATTTTCAAATATGGTGTGATAAGATCTGAGTTTTCTAATGTTAGTCAAATTTTTAATTTAAATATTAGTTTATATTTTTTATGCTTTAATTTAAGTATTATTATGTCTTTTGTGGCAGGTGAATATAAAGAGCAATAATTTTACACTATTTTGGAAATATCAAAGACGTAATTTGTGAGTAAAATATTTATTTAGTATAATGAGGGGACTGCTACCTTTTGAAATTACAAAAAGTAATATTTTTCTCATATATTCTTACAGAGAATATATATGAATATTTTTTAGATTAAAAAAAATAATAATTGTCCATCACACTCTTCTCGAAAAAACACAATTTAAAGTTCTGTCAGAAAAAATAACCGGAAGTAAATTTTGATGAACTCCACGGTGTTAAAAGACTTCTTTACAAATTTTTTTCAGTTCAATCGGAAGTCTCTTATTTACATATACAGGAAAAGTGTACCGGAAGTCAACACAAGTGTATATTCAATCTTTATTTAATTAAACGATTAAACTCAACCTGAAACATATTTTTTTAGAAAATTAAATATCTCTAGTTCGGCTGCCTAATTTACCTCACAAAAAATTAATTCTTTTATTCAAAAAATTCAAATAAAAAAAAAAAATTGTGTCGCTAATTTTTTATGAGCGCATATTTTTTATAAAATTGAATACTACCCAATAACTGAATAACAAATATCAGCGAAATGCTTACAAAAGGATTAATAAAAACGGGGTGAGAAACGATTTGGTGCGATCGAGTCGACTAGCGTCCACGGGGGGTAAACGCCAAAAGAGAAAGCAGCTGACAGCAACCAAATATTAAATATATATATATAGAAATAAAAATAAAAAGAGTCGGATAAGAAATGATAGTCATATACATGAGTATATATAGTATAGAATTGAGGCTAAAGTTAAACCATTGCATCAATACAATACACACTGGAAAGCCATACGTCAGGGTCCCATAGCGTCCTACAATCCAAACGAGTCGAATGTTGTGAATGGTTTTTGAAGAATAGCCCGAGTGTGCCGTGGCCGAGGGCCATTAACCAACCTCATCGTTAAATCATCTTTGCTGTCATCGTCTTAGTTATATTATATATCCACCCCACATATCTATGTGCGATACTTAAGCATCAGCCATTAATATCATCGCCTTTCAAATAACAGCCAATTGCACATTCTTCATGATTATGATACTCCTTCTATTCACGAACACCCTTACATACATTTTTAAATATACATGGAGAAATTATGTTTGTTTGAAATACTGAGGTGTCATAGTAAAGTCGGACTATGTTGGCCACCTGATGGAAATTTAAATGAACGCATGCGAAAATTACTTTGGCCATAGTAATTTTTGCATGTTTTTATTGCAATTTCTGCAGGTAGTCAAGATCCGGCTTTACTACACTCAGAAAATTGTGTTAATTATGATAAATTTTTAATTCCGATCATCTGAAATGATTAGAACGTTTTTCAATGCAAACATAGGTAGTGTTATAATTTTTTTTACTAAAATTGATAATTATTGGATGATAACTTCTGCAATAAATTTCGTAATAGTTACTAAGGATGGTAATATTTACTATCAGGATGGTAACAGTTAGCATCAGGATGATAACAGTTACTATCAGGATGATAATATTTACTTCTGCAATAAATTTCGTAACAGTTACAATCAGGATGGTAACAATTATAATTTTTGATGATAACTGTTACCATCTGGACTATAAATATAACTATTTAAAATAATTATAATAATTAACTCTAGTTAAACATAAAGAATTGTAATAATTATCATAAATATGGTGAATATTACAATTTTTTTAACACCAGTAAAGAATATTTACACCAGTCGTGGTGTTATTTTAACACAGCTCTCGGTGTTGAAATTTAACACCGAAAATTTTAACACCTACACCACTTGGACTTACCCCGTTTTTTTACAGTGTATATACATGAAAAATAAATAAAAATATATTTGTATAAAAAAATGTACAACGAACTTGTTCAACTGGTCAATTAATAAATACACAGTGATATTTTTATAAATAAATAAATAACAATAACCGAAAATCGGTGTGTGGCTTTAGATTAGTCCAAAGTTTGTGGTTGGGTTGAGACACTCCGCGGGGGGTTTTTAAAAAGTATTAGAGAGAAGACAAGTGACAAAAGTTAAAAAAAAAGAGAGAGACTTTTTCAGGGCTTGCCACATTCCATCCCCACTTTTTTTAGGATCTTAAATCTCGTGTATTCTTATTTTCTCTTATACTTAGACGTTTTTTTATTTTTTATTAACCATCATCAGAAAAATGAAATAAAGAATAAGAAGAGTAGGAGCGAGAGTAGAAGGGGAGGGTTCAGAGGCATACTCTGACACTCTGGTACCGGTATCATCGGAGTTAGCTTAAGGTTTTACTTTAGCTTTTATATCCCTCAACTCACTATAATACGTTTCTTACTTCTTCAGCAATGTGTATGTATACCGATAAGATCATATTCTGCTGGTCTCTGGAGTTTTAAATAAGAAGGAGAGAGAAAGAGAGACCCCACTGAGTGAGGCACGGCGGTGGGTATTCCGGGTACAACCTGCCACTCGTCAGCAGCCCACCCTCATATAAACCTGGGCCTTGAGCTACCAGTCCTGTGTAAGTTTATAATACTGCCTATCATATATACATATCATGCTTACATCCTACACAATATATGAAAGTCTATGTATGTATATTCTTTCATTTGTTGGCTGGTTTTCTCTCCTCTGAACGAGAATATAATATAAATAATGCGACTAACATATATCTCTTCGTCAACTCACGAGTTGAGAACTCACGATCTGTTCACCTGTGATGTTGATATACACAAATAAAAAATAATACTTGAGAGCTCCTGACAGTGGATTCTAATAGGCTTGAAGCTTGGATGTGATGATGCTATATAAAAGCTACTTTCATAAATTACTGGATGAGAGATTTTATATTTAATGGTGTATTAAATATGTGAATGGGAATTTTTAAGTAAATATTCCATGGTCAAGAAATTTTTTTTTAAAAATATGCACTCTGGCTGCTTCATTTTGAAAACAAACCGCAAATTATTCATTTTTGTCCTAAATTAGGATAGTGAGTAATGGCGTGATGATAACGGCATTATTAACACCGGATATTTTCACTGAATAATTTGCTGAAAACGCGGATTAAATTCGGAGTGAATGTCAAGCGAATTACTGTGTACTTGTTTTAACCCCCTTGGGGTGAAATTTACTCCAGAAATAAGTTTATTTTTGTATTAAAACTCTAAATCGGAGTGAGTAAGGATTTAAATGAAATCCAGATCACTTTTAAATCATTCCGTTAAAAAAACAAACTCCTTATTTACTTCGTAAGCGGAGTGATTTTTTTTTAAGCTCTGGAACTTTAAATTGTAGTAAAAAATTTGCAGAGTAATTAGGAATTTACTTGTCAATTTACTCCGTAGAAGTTATTTTTTTTCACTTCAAGTGATGAAGTAAATTTGAATTTAAATCAAAATTCCCGCCTGTTTTTTTAAATTTAGTAACTCGACTTCGCAGTTTCAAGGATTACAATAACTCTCGTCTCAAATTTAATTGACATCAATTTTTATGTAAAAGTTTGAAAAATTTCTTAACCAAATCAATTACTGCCAATTATCAGAAACATTTCCCAAATTTATACACCACAAGTTTTTTTGTATGAATGTAAATTTAACATTAAAAAATATTATTCACTGAAAATGAGTCCCCACAAATTAATAATTTACAAAAAAGATATTTACAAGTTGGAAAAATTTATTGACTAATAAATTTTAGAAATTAATAAACCGAAATATTTTGTTCAGATTTACTAGCAATCTTATAATTAAAAAAAATCAACAAGACAAGAATTAAAAGACAATTTTTTTCCAAAAGATATATAGTAATTCAAACTATAATCACCTGAAAAATAAATAAAATCGTGTTAACGCGTATTAAATATTATTATTAATAAATCACGAAATTTATTTTGATTAAAAAATAAGCCTGGTAAATATTTAACACATAAAGTTTGTCTTGTTTGTCGTTATTTATCGCGGGGTCAGGATACTCCTTGATGAAGCTCTACACTACACTAGCTCACTACACTCTACACTCCGTAGCTCCAGGCAGTTTTATTATTATTTGTATTATGTATATTTATATATATATACATAAACTTATAACAAGACATTTCACGGATGTGTGTACAATCAGAGTGTCTTACATTAGTAGCTCTTGGAGATCGGACACGCTCGGGAGGTCGCAGCCGGATTTCAACTATTTTTTTTATTCTTCCTCATTTACTTCTCATTTTTATTTATTTATTTATCTTGCTACTTTTTTTATTTTTTTATCAGCTCACTCACTCACTCTCTCACTCTTTCTGTCTTATTTTTTACAATATGGATATTGTATCTTGTTTTTCAAGTTCGCGCGTAAGCCACGACCAAAAAACTTGGAATACATTAATAATTTCCAGGAGCTATCCCCGGGGTCTCGCCGAAATTAATTCTACCGCGTGTTTAACGAGCGTCCTTCTGAATTTATGCTCGACGCCTCTCCATCGACGCTGTGAGTCTTTTTCTCGATATATATTATAGTTTCTCTCATCATATATACCCGTCTTTTTTTATTTTATTTTTATTATTATTATTTGTATTAGTATTTATCATTTTTTTTTTTCATTCAATATATATATATATATATATATATATATATATATGAATATAACTACTACTGGACAGTAACCAGTTTTCATTTAATTCTTTCGTGATATTAAAGTTAAATTGATGAAGTGAATACTGTTGAGAAGTCTAATAAAATTCGTTTGCCTGGGCTATAAACTTTTTTTTTAATCTTTTCGAAAACTTGTTAATACAATGTTAATGTACTTTACATCTAATAATTCATATCTTTTTTTTTTATTATAAATAAATACAACTTTATTTATTTTTAAAATTAATTGAGTATTTTAAGGCAGAATAAGAAAAAAAAAAATTATCATAATAATTCTTAAAAATTTATAGCAATTTATTAATGTATTGAATCTATTACCAAAAATTTGCTGAAGAATACTTTCGATTTCGAAAGAGTATTTGCATTAAAATTAATTTTAATCAGAGGATGTGATGACATTTTTTTGTAAAGTGTTTACTTAGAGTTACTAAGTAAAAAAAATTTTAAACTATTGCTTAATTTCCGTGGTAAAGTGGTGTATCAATGTAGTATTGAAAAGAAATCATTAATAGAACGCGCGAATTAATAGCAGGGTTAAAGGTTCGAATCTAGATCAGTGTTAAATTTTATTTATAATAAATTAGTGGTACCTTTATTTACTTCGCTAGGCGTAAATTTAATTTTTCAATGAATAGAAGTTTTCAAAAAAGTTTTCGAAAAACATCGTTGTACAAAAATTTTTCGACTTTATTTGTTAATGTCAGCGTTATTCAAAAATATTTTTAGGGTTTTCGTAGTTACTGCCGACAAAAAAAAGTTTCATTTTTTATTTATATCGATAATATGATGTATTTAAATATTTTTTTAGTTTAAAGAAAATATAAGATTTTGAAAGCAGAAAATACATCATAAAAATTTTCATCAGAGTTCGTCGATGAATTCTGAGATAAGTTTCATATGTATATATTTAGATGTCTTGGCGTATAGCGCGGGCGTATACAGAAAAAAAAGGATTTCTTGGCGCGAAAAATTTTTACTCGTTTTAAGAAAATGTTTATAGTATAAATTGGAACCAAGAATTTTTTCAAGACAAGAAAAAACTTTCTTGAAGTAAGAAGAAAATTATTTAGGATGAGAAAAAAATTGTTGCGCTAAGAAATCCTTCTATTTTGTGTGCAAAAGTGACACCCCATTTATTGGTATAATTATCTATAAATATGATTTATTTTGAATTGAAAAAATAATTACAGGCCATGTCACATATCAGACATTGAGCATATTTAGGTTCGATAAAAATTAATGACATGTAAAAAAAAGGGCTAAAGTGACAAGAAATTTCAATAATTTTATAAATTTTTAAAAATTTACTGTACTATTTCCTAAGTACAACAAATTTTATATTATTCATTTTATTTTTATATACTCAGTATTTTTTTGCAATTAACACGAACATAAAAGTTTCAGATTAAAAAAAAAAAAGATATAATTTTTTGTAGCCTGTAAATTACAAGTTTGCTTTCAATCACATAAAAATGAAAATAATTGAGCAACTTATTGATCTACATAATTTAAATCCGCATTATCTACATACCATTAGCTGTAGATGATGATTAATAAAAAAGGAGCATGCATATAAAAAAAAGAAAAATAATAATAATAATAATAAAAAACTGTCTCAAAACGCACGTCGTCCGATGTACGTGCGAGGTCATGTATCTCACGGCAGGGCAATAATTCCAGCGTTATATCACCTATCGACCTAAGTATTAGGCGGCAATATAATGACGTATCTGAAGCGTCGGTAGGAGGAGCGATCACCAGGTTCTGTTGCTGCGTTATATCTTGCGCTCGGCTGTATGCTGTGTGTAAGATGCCGCTCAACTCGATCGCGGAACGCACGATTACACGCTATTGAGAACTAATTCAAATCAATTTACTTTGGCTGCTGCTCTCTATACTTCATCATCCATCCATCCAACAAACCAACCATCCATCCATCCATCTACCCACATATACATTTATATAAATATATCCAACTCAGTACACTGTACATCCAATTCGATTTTAAATTCAACTCAATTTCCCAATAATTAATTTAATTGTATAAAAATATGTTTATAATTTTATTATTTAAATTCAATATTCAGTCAATTAATAGAAATTTATTCTCTTTCGCAAGTTTAAAAAATGTATATATATATATATATATATATATATATATATATATATATATATACGATGTAAAAAAAGTGGTGTTAAAAATAGACTCAATTTAACACCACGCTGTAAAAAATATTTACATCGGCGGTGGTGTTATTTTCACACCGCTTTCGGTGTTGAAATTTAACAC
Source organism: Microplitis demolitor (assembly GCF_026212275.2). NCBI lineage: Eukaryota > Metazoa > Arthropoda > Insecta > Hymenoptera > Braconidae > Microplitis > Microplitis demolitor. Next base: position 4,351,087 of record NC_068551.1, on the reverse strand, counting down.
CGAGAACTTTAACACCTACACCGCTTGGACACCCTGATTTATTTTTTACAGTATATATAAATATATATATATATTTTGAAAAGACTGGTGTTAAAAATTGATTCAATTTAACACTACGTGGTGTTAAAATGAAACAACACCGGTGTAGGTGGTGTAATTTGATGGTGTTAAAATACCAGAGTTAAATCGGTGTAAAAAAAATTTCCCATATAGAAATTAGAAAAAAAAAATATATATTAAGGGAGGAATGGGCAAAACTGGGTACTTAAAGAAATACCAAGTATTCGAAGGCTCAAATTCACTGAATCTTTTTTTTTTAATGACATTCAAAGTGAATAGAAAAAATTTTTAGTTACCGTCAAAAAAAAAAAAAAGTTTTTCATTTTTGCAGGCAAAATGGGGTACCCCCTAAAAAAGGTAAAAAAAATTCTGGATTTTAAATGAATTTGATCGTTAAACTTTTTTGCACGAAATTTGCATAATGAAAAATTATTTTTTACATGATTATTGGCTACAAAAAAAAAATTTTCAATAGTTTTTATCATAAAACAAGTCATTAACATTTTTTCACTGACAATTAATTTTTGAAAAAGTTTAACAAAAAAGTTCCAAATAACGCTCAGTTATATTTACAAAAGTGAGTTTGGAATGTTTAAAAGCTATTTGAAATAAATATTTTTTTTTTTTTACAAAATTTTGGGGTACTTCGTTTTGCCCCCCCCCCCTTCGCTACATATAAAAATATGCAAAAATTTAATGAGTATTATCTGGAGGGAATTTCAATTTTGCTGCACTTATTCAAATAATTTTTTCTGTTATCCGTAATTTATATGAAAATTATACAGTTTTACTCTTACCATTTCAATCACCAATAATTTAATTAATTAATAAAATTATGGGTTAATAACTGCAGTGATCGAACAAGTAGAAATATTCACAAAGTTAAATATTTTACCACCTAAAAATATTTGAACACCAGTAAATTTTTTTAACACTGCTTTCGGTGTTAAAATTTAACACCGAAAATTTTAACACCTACACCGCCTGGCCTTACCCCGATTTTTTTTTTACAGTGTATATATATCGGTGTAGATAAATGTCTTTAGAGAATAAACTTAATCCAATTGATTAAAATCAAAGCTAGTTTGAGGGAGTTATATATTTTTAGGGGGATAAAATTCGTAGCACACGACAATTCAAGGGGTGAAACGTCAACGGATGACCCTTCTTTGTCTCGCTGATATTTTGGTAACAGTTAAATTCTTCACGGAGATTGAGATCCTGGGTAACGTGAGAGAGAAAGTCCCTTAAATATATATATTGAGATAGTCACGTATATATATGCATAGATGTATATAATATAGTTCAGTAATGTGTATAGAAACTGTGGCTATTTACTCCCTCTTATGCACCTCAACCCCCATATTATTTAGTTGGATGCGCGCGCCAAAGCCGTAAATCAAGGATTTAAAGCGGAAGCGTGTAATTCACAGGAGTTTTGACCGTAAAATGGTTAATCCTTTGTGACGTTAAATCAGCAATTGTCAAAACAAAAAATTTTTTATGCTTCATTAAATGAATATTTATAAGTATATACATACTTATATTTTTTATTTGTATTTTTATTGATTGAAATTATTTTTTTAAAAAATATTAATCGGTTACTCGGGAGACCGGGGGTGAAAATCAGATATCGGGTGGAAAATAAGGATGAAAATGATAAAAAGTTGAGATGAGAGTTTTGTAATATTTTTTAGTATTGATCGAGTTTGTTTGTATGGTGGCGCAGGTGACGCTTTTAAAACTTTTTCTGAATTGTCAATTTTACTTCCCGCTTATATATATAATATATGGTATTATAAAAATTCAGTATTAAAAAAGCTAAACTTGAGAGGAGGATTGCTTTAAAGTTTTTTTATTTTTAGATGTACGTTTGTATAAATCATCCGGGGTGGAAAAAAATTACTGGGCTTTATGCGAAAAGTGTCTTGTGAAAATTTCGATATATTTAAATTTCCCGGTTGAATTATTCTACAAAGAAATTTTTATTATCAAATAATAATAAAAAATTTATTGTTTGAAGAAAAAAAGGTTTTTAAATTGAAAATTATTCAAATTCTACTCCTTCATTGAACATTTATAAAATTAAAGTTGAAACTTTTTACAAATAAGTCATTTTTTAATTAACAGAATTTTTAGTCCTGAGAAAAAAAATTTAATGATTTTTTTTTCTCCTTTAATTTTTTATTTTTTCTTTTGAAAAAATTTTAACGAGTCTAAAATTTTTATTGAAAAAAATTTCGAAAATGTTAAAAAATTATTTAAATTTCGTGTGCAAAAATTCATCGAGTATCATTTTGCCCCGCCTTTTTTTATTAAAAATTATTTAGTTAATAAAATATGTTGAGTGTTTTTTAAAAAAACAATGAAATATGAATAATTTCTCAGAATACGGCGAGCGAATAATCAGTGACGATTAGCGAATTATCAACTGTTATACGTTTCGTAATTTATATAAATTACTTTCACCAGCTCTTATCATTACGCTTAACATTGTCAATACATATAATCTTCTCGCCATTAAATATTATCTTAGTAACTCTACTTGTGATTAAGTTTACATAAATTAAATCGGTTAACCAATCCAGTGAAACCAAATATTTATCGTCACTGTACACCATATCTCGTCAGCCATATTGTAAAATCGAAAAAATATAATAAAAATAAATAGCTGAAGTAAATTTATTATAACTTAAATATTGCTAAATAAATGAAGTAAATGCAAATATGAAATTTTAAAAAAATTTTCAATAACCTCAACAGTAACTCAATATGGATGTGAATAATGGGTCATATGATTATAAGCCTCAACTAAATCGACTTTAATAATAAGATTAGTGAGTCGAGAGAACTCAGATGTTGTTCAGATTTGAACCCCACAGGACATTTGGTATGCTGGTCGACATGACAACATGCTGCGTTATCAGAATAGCCTAGTATAGCCTTTACAACCAATATCAGGGCTAATGCGACGCGTTAACATTCGTGAGGGCGCGTCGAGCGTCGCATACTCGCAAGCTGTGACCGGACTGTTTGCTTTCTCGCATGCCACTACAATACACACAGATACAAATAAAAGGGAATCCTATAGCCCAAAGATGAACATATGTAATATATGTATGTATATGATACTATACAAGACTCTATTAGATATATCGACACATATATGGTTTGTCTACCTTGACATTGCCAGTGTATTCTATTTGTTCTACTGTACTCCTACTGTACGAACTTGCATCTCTGTTGTTGAATTTCTGCCTAGAGGCCTCATCACAAATGTGCTTGTCTTTCAGTTCACTCATATCACATATGTTGCGCAGAATCGGGGGGGATTTCAAGCTGTTTTGAAGTATATCTCAATCTCTATTGTTCTATTGCTCAATTTTGTTATATCATGTGGTGATCTATGTGTACATAAATATATATATATATATATATATATATATATATATATGATTGTCGATTGACTTTTTCGAGTGTCTAATTTCTTTGGGGTACAATGGGTGTCTTGAAAATCATGGTTCAGTCGTAATAGATATTTTTTTATTATTTATTTATTGATAGATTATTTGCAATAAAATAAAATTAATGTTACATATTATAAAAAATCGGGAGTAAATACAGAGTGATTACGAATTTTATTTAAATCCGAAAAATCACTCGGAAGTCCGGAGTTTGAAAAAAAAATTATTCCGCATGCAGAGTAAGAAGAGAGTTTGTTTTTCCAGAGTAAGAAGGGAGTTTGTTTTTCCAGAGTGATTTTGGAGGGAACTAGATTTTATTTAAATCCATATTCACTCTGATTCGGAGTTTTAGTATCAAAAGAAACTATCTTTTCGAGTGAATTTCACTCTAAACCGGAGTTTTGATATTAATTTCCCTTCGGAGTAAATTTAACTCTGAGGGGAGTAAATAAATAAACAGTCATCCGTTCCATATTTACTCCGAATTGAATCCATGTTCACTCAGCAAATTTTTTACAGTGTATAGAAATTTGGGTATTCGGTACTTGGACTAAATAAATAATCAAATTTTCTAAATATGCAATATTTCGTTTGCTATTTTTCAATTTCTTCAGACAATGATTTGAAAAAAAATTGCCGGGATTATTTCGAAAAATTCTGAATCCTGTTAAATATTTATCTTATTTTTAAAGAACATTAGAGTAATACCCGCAAAACTTGTAGTGTTTTTAATTAAATTTTTGAATTTTATTTGTCATTTAAAACACAAAAATTTTTATGATCACTTTTCTCAAATTTATTTTTAAGTCAAAAATTTAGAGAACGTCTTTATCAAAATTTAAATAAAAAATTGCTTCAATTTCTGTACCAACTTTTTTAATCAGCGCATTGTCAGCGAACAAAATTTTGATTAATTCAGAAAATTTTTGAATAAAATTAATTACAATGAATTAACTATTTCATCGAAAGCAAAAATATTTAAAAAATTAACAAAAGTCAATTTATTTAAACAAAAACGCGTACAGTAATATCGATTCATTTTTAAGTATTAAAAAAATAAAAATAAATAATTATAGTTCAATGAACACTTTAAGGAAATATTAAGTCATATATATGAAGAATATCCATATATAAGAGAGAACGATGATCATCAGTAGTGGATAAGAAGGAGGAGCACAAAGAAGGGAAAATAAGTGATGAAGAAGTTGAAGCTCAGCAAAAAGATATTTAGTGGCTCAGGAAATCTATATCTTCTACTGTTCATTTTATTTTTTGTTATTATTATTATCATTACTATATTCTTAATATTTTTTTTAGCATTTGATCATCTCTCTTCTCTCGCGGAGTCTTTCGTTGGCTCTTTTCGCCGTGACTTTAGCTCACCGCCCTGTAATCATTGGGAGTCAGTGGCGGCGGCCGCTAATTATGTTTCATAACACTTCTTACCCCTACCAATATCTACTCCCTTAAGGGCACCTCATCATTTATTTACATCATATTTATCCCGGGGGATACCGTGGCGTGTTCCCAACTGCACTTTCAAGCTACATAAGTATTTTCTATACAGATTATATTCTTTTCTTCACTTATACTCCTTCCTTACATACTATAGTCCAGTATATTTATCTATATAGATATATATACAAAGCTATACCATTTTTCGAGACGACTTGTTAGCAAAAACACTGAAACATGCTTCGAAATTTATAGAAAATCGATTAACAAAAAATGCTATTATCCTATCGTTAAATATTTTCTCATAGATAATAAAAATACCGGAAGTTTATATTGATTAGAAATTGCTAATTTTTATAGTTTTTAAATTTTTTTCACTGACTTAACGTGATTTTGAAAAAATTCAACGATTTATCTTTTGCTTATGAATTTTTTATTATCAAAGTAAAACTTTGTATTAAAATGGATATATTATATATTAAAACCCAATATTTTAGTAATTCAAAATATGTCATTTAAAATTTACTTCGATTTCATACGGATTAATTCACATTTTCTCGTCTTGCTTTTTGATATAATTGTTTTTAAATATTTAAGTAATTCAATTTTAATTAATATTCTTTAATAAATATTTACATATTTTACACTATAATTAATAATATAAAATCACTAATTTCCACATTTTCTCAAGACTTTTTTTCTATACTTGATCTGTACAAAAAATTCATTTATTTATTTAAATTAATTTGTTCTTAATCAATTGCGTCAATAATTATAACTAAATTTAATTAGTTAATCGTCTACATTTCTTCAACAAATGGCAATTATATTTAAGTACATCTAAACACTTATTTAGAGATGTCATAAAGAAAAAATTACAAATTAATTGCTATTAATTATTAAGAATTTTTTTTTAGAATTTTTAGAAATTAACATTTGTACCTACATGATTATTTTTTTGTAAATATTAAAATTGTTTTAAACCCGGTATGACCATACTTTGGACAAAAAATTTTCAAATTTCGAAAATGTCTAAGATTTTACTAGAAAGCCCATAAAATGTTTCGGCTCGAAGGACCAAAAATATTTTCAAATTTTATAGATTATAAAAAAAAACAATAAAAATAGTGTAGGGACCTATTATCAGTCAAGTTATCACTAATTTACCTAAAAAATTTGGTTTTCTTATAATTTTTTAGCCTGTACAAGTAAAATGCGAATACTTCAGACCTTCAGGATTTTTTATAAATTCATTGTGAATAATTTAGAAGAAAAAAACGGAAAAATTATCAATTTTCGAATGTTCCACTATAAAAAAAAATGTTAACTACGACTCTAAAAATTGACTGCAATTTTTTTGTCCATTAAAATAATATAGTTGTGTTAAAATTCGCCAAACATGGATATGAGTGTACTAGAGATTGTTTACCGAAATTCAATTAGGAGCGAAGGATCAACACAGCTCGATTAATTCAACGGCACACGTTAGATTCCAAAAAGGAGTTACTGTGTGTTGTTAGTCTTGAATGTGTAATACTCCTTCTATATCTATATATATAGATATACAATTGTGGTTGGAGACGTGGGAGCCACGACGGATTTCAGGGATTACCAAAGTAGTGCCGAAGTAACTGGGCTCGAGTTTCGAGTGCCAACTGTGATGTTCTCGTCTCCCTCAAACCGTCAACTATATATACTCACTTTATTTCACAAAGTTTCCGTTTAGGCCAGTAAATTTGTGGCACTTTTGCGGCCAAACAATTAAGTGGTCTTAAGTGCGAACCGCCCTTGTCCTTTTACTTCCTACCAGCTTTCGGTTAATTCCTTTTTTCCTACTTCTCTCAATAAAATATTTTTTTCCAAGCTAAACTTCCAAATTAACGACCATTAATAATATAATTAATCGCTCTAATTTATTTAATCACTTTTTTTATAAGCCAAAAAAAAAAACTAAATAAATAAATCTAAATAATTGTACGTTTGATGCTGAAGAGAAACGGCTTTTCTGATATTTTTGTCAATAAATCTATGATTGTTCACAAACGTGCAGCTCGTAAAATTAGCGGTAGACTTGCAGGTATATTTATAATTCTGTATGAAACACTGGAATAACAGTGTGATGGAAAGAGTGTGAGCGATTTACTGCGATTTTATTCACGCGGCCTCAAACACTCCCAACTCTCTCGTACTCGGTAACGATCGATCCATCATTAGAGTTTTGACGGGTTCGTTTGGTAAGTCGATCTCTCGAAGTACATATTTTTTATTTTTTTTTTAATATATATATAGAAACTCTTATGTACACTACAAACTATTGTTTTATTTTTTTTATTTTTTATCTGGACAATGTCACTATTGATATTTTTAAGCAGCAGTATTTGAGTATTTATTATCGAAATTAAATTTATAAAATACAATAAGTCAACTTCATGAAAAATATTAAATGAAAAATTGAATACATTATTTTTTATTTAAAAAAAAAAATCGAATTTACTTAAATTTTGCTTTTATGTCAATTTGAAGTATAGAGAAAAAAATCATTTTTTGGCGCAAGAAATATGTTGCACTAGGGGAGAGAGGGGCAAAATGGGCCCCCAAAATTTAAGGAGCCCATTTTGCCTCCAAATAATTCGGGACACTCAAAATTTTAAGTCCCTCCCCCCTCCCTCTATTAGGGGAGAGTGAGGCAAAATGGGCTGACATTTATATGACATATAAGCCCTCATTTCTTAAGGGCTCCATTTTTTCCCCCTTTCCCTACATGCAGAGAAATTTTTAGTAAAAATTTGATACTGTGAGAACATGTGGTTCATATATAAATTTTTTCCATGCAAACTATAAAATATACTCTTCAATAGCATTTAAAAGAAGTGCGATTTTTACTAAGAATATAGTAAAAATTTTGTTACTGGCTAGATGTCACAGTACCAAATTTTAGGGATAATTTTTACTCAAAAATTTTCTGCATGTGTGAATTGAAGTCAAAAATTTTCTCGCTCTAAGAAATTGTATGTTTTTAATTTAAAATATTTTACGTACGAAAAATTTCTTGGGACAAAAAAACATTTTTTTGGGGGTGAGTAAAAATTCTTTGCGTCAAGAAATCTTTTTTTTTGCGTACCAATTATTTTATTTTCGTACTCGTTTGCTCTAATTCCTAAAAATAAATTGAAACTGAAAAAAAAAATTTCAAACAAAATAAAAAGTAAAATCTTTTGATCATATGTGTGACTAACTTGGTCCATTTAAAATAAGATTGAAGCTTGTTCTCGGACATCTGGAGCTCACCGAAAGTGTGTCTTGAAAGCGAACTTATAATATCACCTACTAGTTATGTATATAATAATAATTTTATAATATCAGATAAACTAAAACTACTCTTTGGACTACTATACGACGCAAAATTTTAAAGCTTTGCACCCTCTCTTTCTCAATAACATCCTAAAACATATCCAACCTCTTGTCTGGTATATTATATTATTATTTCGCTATAGTACAAAGCGGCCGCCATCAAAGGTTTCAGTATGTTTGGACTGTTGGTCTGTCACGCGAGCCTGTTTAGCTCACCGCTTTGCTCGTTTAGTCTCATTTCTTACTTCTTTTTATCCCATTACAAAATATATATCTAAACGAGACTGTTGGCACGCGTGTCGATTCCTCATTTCCTCTATATTTGTTTCGTCTCTCGTTTATTCACTTGCGACGTTAAAATCAACCCCTCGAGGGTTTTATATTTATAAATGCCCAGGCGTTTACCTGATCCACCACCTTTCACTCTGTTACACATTCAAACAGACGTCAATCATTTCTTCAATAAGCTGTATTCATTGTTACACCTATTCCGTATATATACATCACTGTTATTTTGTTATTACGCTAAAAGATAAATCCTAAGTGATTTTTTGCGTGTGCCAAAAAATTATTAAATGTAATTTGTCATAATTTTTTAACGTGATTTGTTGGTCACATTCAACTTCATTTTTACAATAGTATATTTATTTCTATACCATATAATTCATTATCGATAATAATAGGATTCATTTTCAGACCTCAATATTTTATTATAGTCTAATGTATCGTTATTCAAATTATAATTAAATATAAAGAAAACAGGGCACACACCATTTCAAAAAAGTTTGGAAAATTTTTTTGCTAAATTTTGCTCATAGGACACTATTCAAATTATAGGATGTCACTGATGTAGTCCAAGCGAGACACTAAAAGACACGGTAGTGTTAAAGGGTTAGTAATTTATAAAAATAATAAATTACATGAAAGATCGTAAGCTTATGAGTGCACTGAAAAAAAAATTAAAGTTTGTTAATACAATATTTTCGTTGTAAATCTATAATAGTGTATTACACACCTAGTGAGGAAAGTAGGGCATTATAACACATGTGTGTAATTGCTTGTCCCAACCCAAGGACGGTGGCAAACTCGATGATTGCGGGAGGTCCTATTTTATGTATACTATGCTAATAGAGGGATTTCCTACTATTTAAAAATGATTTCTTAATGTTCAAGAAATCATGTCTTAACAAATAATTTCTTGAATACTAAGAAATCTTTTTAAATGCTAAGAAATCTTTCTATCAATGTATTTTTCATCAGATCTGTACTTGAAAGTTTGAATTTTGGCCTCTGCTTGTGAGAACAATGGCGCATGCGCTAATTTTCATCTTTTGTTTTCTCATAGGAGAAAAAAACGACTTTTTTCCTGCAAACAGAACAGGAATTTTAATTTTCGGTACAGGTATGGTGAAAATTTACTATTTTCTCCTAGTGTGGGGCAGGGGAGAAAACAAGATAATTTTAGGTAGTGAGGCTGACTGCTCGAGCCGAAGGCCAAGGCTGCCATCGCATGAAATTTGAAATCACTATCAGAATAGAAAGTCAAAAAAGTTGCAGGTGAGCTTGAAAAAAAAAACTATTAATTATTTTCTAACCTTAAAAATATTGAAACTGCATTTATTGGGTATTTGATGATTATAAAAATGAGGAAAATTAATTATTATTAATCTTTTAAAATTAAATATTTAAACTTACAAATTCATAGTTTTTCTAAAAGAAGCTTCCAAAGTGCCGCGTCAGAATAAATTTCAAATGATTCAATTGTCTAGCCTGAAAAATATTTTATTAAAATTCACGATTGATATCAAGCTTATAGAAAAAACGATCTTGGCGACTCATTCTTACAAATTTTATTTCATCTATTATTTTATTGAAATATAAATTTCTTTTTTTCTTATAGAACATCAAAGCCACAAGATAGTAGGTGCAGCAGTTATGGATAAGTGCCGCGTAACCGCGCGGCGATTTGTCCGGATCAGCGTCAAGCTAAGCAGATTATCCGAGTCCCCTTCTAAACGAGGTAGCGTGCAGTGACATCAAAGAAGAATACAGCATTCGACACGGGAGTTTGGTTTGTCTGGTCCATCGGGAGCTGTATTTGTAAATGAGTAAGTGTATTATCGCTTTAAAAAAAAATATATATATACATATATATATATATATAAGTATACACATACTCGCAGTTGTAGTGTACAGTATTGTCTGTTAGGTATTTCACAGCTATTTGTCTATTGTATGTATAATACGTATACATTTCTATATATATGTGTACGTATGTATAGGTAAAAAAAAATCCCACGAGTTCACTCCCTTATTCGTTGTATTATATACCGTAAACGACATCAGATCATCGGATATCGTTCACTCTTCTCATCGATATAAATCCCCTTCTACGAATTGTCCTCGTTCAATCTTGACACTTGAGAAAAAGAAACAAGTGTGTTCACAAGAAGTCAAAAGCAATCAAGATGAATCTAAGTTTTTCTGACGTCAAAAAGAAAAGACCAGTTAACTCATATATACATATATATAAAAATTCTGTAACCGTCACAAAGTCGATTCTTATCCTATACTCTATCCAGATTATATTAATACATATGTATACTTATATATACATAACGCACATACATCATATCTATTTGAAAAACAAATATTTTTTTTTCTTTAAAATTAAGTATATAAGTGGATGTATGATGATGAACTACTGCTGTGATATAAGTATCTAGTTCTTATGTTGAATGAGAAAAACCCTTTTAAGATTAACCTTCACCGTATGGGACCATATTGAATGTTTTTTTTTTTTTTCCACTTAATTTTATTTATTTACAACAAAATTGAGTCTTCCATTCACCGAAAATTTCAAAATAAAATAATATACATACACATATATTTTTAAAAATAAATTCCGTCAATAATTCATATGATTGACGTACAATTTTTTTTTTTTTAAATCGGAATTTATTAAATTTTTCACAATAAATTTAAAAAATTAATCATAATCATGGCGCAAAAATCAACAAAAAAATTTCAAAAACCGTGACCTGGATTCGAACCCGTAACCTCTATGTTGCATCACAATTCGACCTAAAAAAAACCTTTTACTTTTATTAATTTAATGAATTATTTTCGCGCAAACTTTTAAATAAGTATACTTTTTAAAATCCACTATTAGCTCTAATAAAGATGAAAATATTTAAGCTCGAGAGCTAAAAATTTTTATAAAAACAACTCGTATAAATTTTAAAAGCCTCTAATTAACTTAAGAAACTAACTCGTAAAAGTTATCCGAGATCCGAGACTTACTCAGGCGTTTCTTAACGGTTGTATGAAAATTCAAAAATATATATAACACATACATATATATACAAGTATATTAATCATACATCTCAAGTTTAGCGTGAATTAACGTCAAAGATGAACCGGTTGGTCGCACTTCCGGTCGTTTACTATTTCTACAGTAGTAACTTATTTAGATTCCTTATATTTTTTATATACCTACATATCAACATTTTTTTTCGGGTTTATTATAACGCCATTTGAACCACATTTATTACCATTACTGTTGCAAATTATGATCAGGTAGGATGTGACTATTAACGTGAGCAGACGCGGCGTAAGATATGTTTTTAATACGACGCTCCGGAGACCACTTCAAAGCGACGTGACATAAACAGACACTGAAACTACGCTATATCTTTATGTATATACTTTAAGCCAACTCGCTGATGTGCAGACAGCAGTCTCCATCTTCTCCATATATATTTATCTGTCATATCTTCTGTGTGATGATGCTGTTGCCCCGAGCTGGCTCTTCTCGATTCGCGTAAAGGAAATTTCTAGTTCACGTGTCTATAATAATAATTGTCAGCAGTGCGATGTTACCTCCTTGAGATACCAGGCATCAGACATCCAACAAATATTACTGTCATAAAAAAAATTTTTTATTCAAATAGTTTTAAAATTGATCACTTACTAGGAAACTAATAATTGTCTACTTAAAAATAACATACAAATTGCTGATAGTTGTAACTATTAAGTAGACTATTTGCTGGCAATTTATCAAATATACATCTTTTACTTTGTTGCCTCATGACTTCCTCATTACAGTTAATTATGGGCTTAAATTGGAGTATTAGATATTTTGGATGAATGAAGGAAAATGTAAATAGAGATTTAATATTCTGTCTGGGCTGGTGAATAATGAATATATTGGTGGAGCCTTTTGACTAAGAAACAAAGAAAGGAACAAAAGAAGTTTGGTTGAATAAAATGAAAATTACGATGAGAACGAGAGAGGTTTTTTTGTTGAGATGAGAGCTGGGCATTTACAATTTTAGCCCCTCGAGAATATGCAGTAATAACGATGAGAACAATAAAAACCTTGGAGAAGTCTTTGTGAGGAAGTGTAATGTTGGGCGCCAGTATCAGAACATGCGCAGAGCGAGCTAGTTTACAAATATATATAATATATTATAGGAGGATGAACAAAGGCGTTGGAAAACCAGGATAAAAGACCTGGAATAATAATGGCAACGTAATCGCACAGTGGTCGTTGCTACTTGAACTGATAGGTGTCGACTGTCATATAAAACCTGGGGAGGGGGTGAAGAGAAACACGAGATATTTAGTATTAAAAAACGTGATACTAAAAAATATATATGAAACACAAGTACAGAAAAGTATTGTCTCTTGTGAATTTGTATTTTCTCAGTACTTTTTTCTGACATTCTGTGGCTGTCCCCACCCACATTATCTGTATTATAAAAAGAAAAACCCCTATCGTCTATCCACTACTACTTTACATCGTCCATCTTTCTCCCACTACTGGTACTCGTTAATACAATATCGTACTCCACCCACCCAATGTCAGCCGCCCCCGCTGTCCGCCTGCACGTTCATCCCGTCTCCGCCCATTCTCACACTCCAAAGAGCGCGAGACTCATCCGCGGACTGCGTTTAAAGTCCGACGGTAAAACAATAAATTGCTACCTCTTACAAACGCGGTGGATCGTGAATTGCGAGATGTTTCTTTTGCTCTGGTGTGTAACACCATGGAGTAAGAGCGAGATGACATTCTGCCGAGGGCTAGTATAAAGTAAGGGGAAAGCGGTCTGCTCCGCTGTCAGCAATTGCCCCCCCACTACGATAACCGAGGTAGCAGCTCCCAGTGGTAGCTCCCTCTTCAGCACATCCCTTTGGTAAGAAAAAATGGCAGCTGCCCGGTCTCGCTTAGGTTTAGATGGCGCGTACGAGACCATAATATTGAGTATATAACATCACTCCCTTTTCCTCTCTTTCCCTTGTACGCTCTCTCGGTTCTTTTTTAGGTTTTTTAAAAGAGAGAGAATCTCTTGTACTCCCGTGCATCACACTTATAACTGTGGCTCACACCACGGGCTTCATCTGACGACTACGACGACGAGGAATACGACGACGCGGAGACTAAGAAGAGAAAGGTGATGTGTATATAAAAAAAAAGGTGTTGCCTCGGTGTATATAGCCAGTAACCAGTGGTGTGAGGGAGATAGAAAAAGAGACGAGGGTCGCCACCCGTGAACGTTCGCACGTACACGCCGTGCCTTGCAACGGGGTGGCATTGGTTTTGGTGGTGGTAAACGACGACTACGACGACGATGAAGATAATGGGTTTGTGTTGAAGAAAGATAGTGCCAGCAAAAGAGAATGTACTGGAGGCGTTGTGACAGGCTGCGGATCAAGCAATAACGACCGCTTGCTCACAGAAATATCTTTTTTGTGGGCGTGCCTTGATGTGCAGGAACCACGGGGGCGGAGCCAGACCCCGACACGCCCCTCGGGTTAGTACGCGGGTAATACGTTCTCATTGATGTCGTCGAGTAGCTTTAAGAGTGGGAAAGAAGGGTAGGACGCGGGGGGCGGTTGTGAATGCGAGCCATCCCGTCGCGGCGCAGGTCAGTCTGTCAGGCAACCGGTCTGTTACTCGGTCCAAACCGATCGTCTGTCCGCGCGTTCACGGTTCGATCCACCCCATTCACACTCACGATTTTTCAAAAACATCTTGGTCTTTCTGCTACTTGATGTCTGACCGGTGTGATAGATACACATGCACACATCCACACATACTTACACACACATACATCCATGTGTTCATAACGCGGTTACATCCTTTTGATCATCTCACTTTGTCTCAGTAACTCGTGGAGTACAACTGCGGCATCAGTGCTTAAGAGTAACGTTCAAGTGCTAACGTGGATCAATTGTCAGTTTGTGTTTTTTTTTTAAATATTCTATTAACAATCGGGGATGTTGAGCTTCTGGGTGGTGATCGGTAATCATAAACGATCTCCATTGTTTTGTTTGTGTTTATGACCCAACAGACCGTCAATTACTATCAACAATTTGATATCAGATTACAAGCAGCAGCTACTGTTGCTCCAATATCGAGTGTCTTTAAATTGGAAATATTTCCGGGACCAGCATATGTTTAGTGGAAGTGTATGACTACTCTGCTTTTCATATTTATTAATTTATTTATTTATTGAATACTTTGGGACGGGAGCAGCAAAGCTGGACAGGATTGGATGAGGTTGTGACGGTACTGATTAAAGTAAAACTTGTTGGTTAATATAATAATAACCAGTGTGGCTGGGTTTGACGGAAGTGGGTGTAGGTAATGTTGCTGGAGTCGCGAGGTCTTGCTGCAAGGAAGAGAAACGGACTGACCCTGACTACGTACGGCGGGGTGGGTGCCGGCAGCGAGAAGGACGAGGAGGACACATCACAGTCACTTCTCGGGGGTGGCGCCGACGGCGGGAAAATGCCGCGATGCGGCGAGTCCGAGGTGACCACTGCTGTATCAGCAACACCTGGAGTTATTCCTGACAGATGTACAACAAGAAGCGACGACGGTGCCGAGGGTGATGACAGCTCTAGTCCATCACCAAACAGCAGCCTTCTTAATAATTTAAATAATAATAATAGTAGTAGTAGTAGTAATTGTAATTCAAATCGACAATGCGCCACGGACTTCAGTATAGCAGCCATAATGGCGCGGGATTCACGGCAACAGCAACAACAGGCCCATCAGCATCAGCAACAACAGTCCAGGCATTCACTCCAACAGTCCATTGGCAGTGGGAAATTACATCAGCTCGGTAAGTTATTTCTCTTTCTCGTTAAAAAAAAGCTGAGTTATGTGTCACCACAAAATAATCCTCAGAGAATAATCCATCATTAACCACAGGCATATAAAATATGACATTTCCTGATGCCATTCTTGACAGAGAAATTAGTTCAGAATATTTCAATTTTGAGTTTGTTCCAACAGAGCTGTGAATACCTGAATTGTAAAACAGTAATAAGGGAAACTATATAACTTTGAAAAGTTATATATCAAATAGAACTGTAGCTTAAAGCTGCAAATAGCTTCTTCATCGTCCACTTGTCTTCGAGACATATATTCAAACCACACATGATGTAAAATGACAGCGCTAATGAACCGTCTTGGTGTATAACGTATATATAAGAAACTTGTGCCAAAGAGGCTACGTGCCAACCCGCATCTCTGTCTTATTAAACTCCACTAGCTGTTCCTTAATATTCATTATTTTTATTTTACTCTTCTTTGGTCTTTTTCGGCCACACACTATCCGCTGAACACCGATAGTTAACTGATTACACACTACCACAGCTATCACATACGATAATAACGGCAGTATATATTGGCGACGAAGAATATGCGGGAATGAAAATTGCTTCTGTTAAATCAGTAATAGTTAAAAGCTATTATCTTTATTGCTAAATATATAACTACCTACATAGCATAGAACATAGAACACTTATACACACACATCTATCAGACACTATCAACGACAATCTATTGGAATTAATGTTGACAGCACACTTATCATATTAATCGCTAATAGACTTATTTTCTGTCTTTATAAATTACAATAAAATATCATAAATTACTAAATGAAATCAACGACTTAATTATTTTCTAAACTTAACGAAACGTCGTACAGATGAGCTGGAAAAAGACATCTGGTGGACAAGCTAACAAGTTGGGAAACAGCTCGATGTGTTTTTTTTATCTCTCACTATCGGAAGACGTTATCGTTAATGTTAATAGCAAATCTCAAAGTCTAGCTGATGATTTTATTATCGACTACCGTGCTGCCATTAAAGTACATATGAGTTATTTTAAATAAATACACATATGTACTGCCATATTTGTTAGCCGAGTATCTGCAAACCAGAAATTACAAGAGTATTAATATTTATATTCAATAGCAATAAGATATATATGTACTTGTAATAAGCAATGCAGTATTTAACTTTTATAGCAGTATCCAGCTAAGTACCGCCTTACTCTCTGTAAAAACGGTATTGCATATCAGAATAATGGCAAGGGCAAATTACAGAATAGAAAACTGCCACGTGGATGGTTGGCTATTATACTACTCGTTTTCCGTTCGCGTTTCTATATAATTTAAACTCGATAACCTTCTATTCCTTTTCGCGGATCGCCATCATGACTAAGTGCAGCACGCGAACTTGCTTACAACTTCTTGATATACCCAGTTATCAGTTACTCAATAAATATATAAGACCATAATACACACAACAGTTGAACGGAAAAACAGTATCATTGTTTCAGTGATGGATGTCAATGATGAAAATGACTCGTTTCTTGACTTTTGTATCAACTGTTTCTCATAGCAATCACTATTAACCGGCAATTAGGTGCATGCGTCTATAAAACATACAAATGATTTGGTCAATGATGATGATGATGATGAGGATACTTGTGCTGGTGGTCTTCCTGTACACACAGACTCGACAAATGACTCTTATGAAACACAATTGTGTGTATGACATACATTATTTTTGAATGAATTATTATTAGCTGATGCACTTGTGACCTGGACAATAGTACTCCAAGCATCATCAACACTTTTTTTAAATAAAACGCTGAGTCATCTGTAGGCTGTACTCTCGACGTTTAAAATTTAAAGTCATTCTCTGGAGGCCAGCAGTTTCAAGCAGGTTTATTTGTCGTTACATGGCACTGCATTGAACATAGAATACATCCAATTTTTATCGGGCTTTGGAATGCAAGAATATGGAATTTATTGAAGACTGGCCGAAGTAGCCGTCATCGTCCTGGCAAAATCCAGCAGGAATCCCATCGATCATTTAGCCATGTTTAGAAAAAATATAAAGCAATTTAGCTGGTTTAGCAGATGAAACTCTTGGCAAGTTTCCTTGAGTTTCCTTCAGTTTAACAGTTGGAGTTTTGGCAACCAGCTGAAGAATTGAAATCCACGTTAGATTGGTTGTTGGGTAAACAGATTTACTGTAGTAGTGTCTAGAATAATCTGAGAGCCAGTTGAGTGTCCAGCATCAGAGACGATGGCTTGATGCCACGTGACTCTGCGGTCTTGGCTAAGCTGCTAGGGTGTTTTATTACTTTGGTCCACCGGCGGTCAATCATTCTTACGACCACACCATCTGTTTTAAGTCTAATCATGAGCAACTCTTCAGTCGACTAGTCCACTAATCTTTTTAATTCCGTCAACTTTATTACTTGTTGCAGTTTTATTAATCAAGAATATGCTTCTCTAGATTCTTTACTGCTCATCATATTCACTTACTATATTTACAGCATACTTGTAGCCTTCTTTAATATTTTTTTCTTTCGGCACTCCTGCTATTCAGTTGCATCTTTCATGATGACATTCTTATGCGCCTTCTGAATCTTGTCGTAAATAACAGCCCACGCATTTTCACACAGTACCTTTTTACTCTTCTTCGTCTTCTTCTACTTATGCTACGACTGTTATTTATTCATCTCTCATTCTAAATAAGTTGGTTTAGTTGGCCATCTTTGTCATCATCTTAACTCTTTTCATAGTCATTTTTTATTTTTCGGATTTTGTCCTTTACTTTTCGTCAGTCGTTTAACACTAGCGTTGACGTTGTTGAATAAAAATACATTGAACATATATCTGTGTATACATAATATTTATAGAAGATATAGACCACACACGAGTAAGAAAATGAAGAAGCAATCTAAGGATAGACACTTCTCTCGCCAATTAAGAGATACTTCAGTGTTGCAAATTTAGAATCAACTTTTGTTTTATTGGAATACTCTGTCACTATTTACATTCAGTGGTTCACTTTTTTTACCATTCTTTCCTCCATAGACTAAGACAATTTTGCACACCTCGAACGCAGAAATTTTGATACCTTTTTCTCACAAAAAATTTATGGAAATACTATACATCGCACTGTAAAAAAAATATGGAATTGGGTTGAAAATTGGGGTTGAATTCGAAGTAATCACAGATTTAATTTAAATTCGCATTCACTCTGCAAATTGTTTATGGTGCATGACTTTTTCCAAAAACTGAATATTTGTGAAATATTTGGATTTGAAAATTGACTAGGGTCACATAGACTCCATGTGATCGGTAAGATTTAAAATTTGTAGATTTTGTCACTAAATCTTGAATATTAATTAACTTGGGCAGAAAGTGGGCAAAATGGATCACTCGAAAATTTGATAAAAATTTTTTTATTTTCCAAAGTTGTTTTCAATTGTCATTTATGACTTTTACAATCATTTTTGTATATTTTTGAGTATCCAAAATTTTTTTGAATACAATACCAATTGTACTGCATTTCTGTTTTTTTAATTTTCTTTTTATTGGGTAGTCCATTTTTGCCCACCCATGGAACATTTTTTTTCATGACAACTGAAAATTTGGTTCAATTGCTTCGAATGGAGATGAAAAAGGTTATACCGTATTCAAATGCACAAAAATCCATTATTTCCATAGCGGTTTCATTTTCCCCGCCCTTTCCATATGTGATACAGTAAAAGCATTCATTTTTCAGAATATGTTCTCGTTGAATTTTATTGAAAATCACTTCAACAAGTGATATAATTTTTTTCCAAAATTAGGTCTTTCCACCGTTACCTATTTTTTTTTTTTTAATTTTCACCATGAAATTCTTGGCATGTCTATTATATATTTTTCATCGGTAATTTTTAAAAAGAAATTTTGAAAGTAAAAAATCAACATATGCTACTGTGGAGACAATTGGTCACGCGTATGTGTAAAAGAAATTTTTCTTGGGTTGTATCCATCGTCGATGGATGTCACCAAGTAGATGGCACGTGTGACACATAAGTTATGTATGCAACATATGGGACATTTTAAATTTGTACTACGGAAAATGAATTTAAGTATATAATAATATATTAAATTCAATGCCAGAAGTCCTTAATATATATCCATTGCCATACTTATATATTTATGTATAATAAAAATAATAATGTATGAGAGTAAGACAAAGTGGACCGACGGCTGCTTGACCTATTGCTTCTTGGCATAGCCAATCATTTAATGGATATTATTTACGTAACGGCGGAATACTTTGCATTGATAAAATAATATACATATATATATATATATATATATTCATGTTAAAATTGTCATATGTAGACATATGTGTATATAAAGCTGTGTTTCATCGAGAAAACCAGATGGGAGTTAATGTGGAAATAATTTATATTTAATTAATATGCTTTAGTTTTAATTTTGATAAAAATATTGAGAAATTTCGTTTTTTTTTTTTTTTTTTCGTAATGTTTGAGTAAATGTGATGAAAAAAAAATTAATATTAGTTACAATATTTGAACTTTAACAAGAATAAACTTTATGTTTAACATTATTATCAAAAATTAATTATTAATTTACAAATAACATTAATTCACGAAAGATAAATCTCGGAATTGAGGTCAAATTTCGGAGCCATTGTGAATATTTTACTTAATGTTTAAATTACGGATAAAGTTATGGAATTAAATAAAAATTGATAAGAAATAATTTTATAGAGAATTTAATTTGCTACAAGAAGGTATTCATTATATTTGGACGTACAATCGATATTTGGCCTGTAAAATATATTTTAATATGAAAAAACTATATTTATAAAAAATAATATATAATTTACTTGAATTTAAATTTTAATTGCAGATTAAGTTATGGATATAGGCGAAAATTTATCAGGAACATTTTTATAGAAAATTAAATTTGCTAAAAAAAAGTACTCATTGCATTTGGACGTACAATCGATATTTAATTAATAAAAGTCATTTAAATACTAAATAATCTATTTTTGACATATATATATATTAAAAATTTATGAAAATAAATAATTTTTTGGAATTGAACCAAATTGAAAATTTTTTGAAAAAAGCGCAAATGTGATGTATATTTTCTACACAGAAAAAAAGTCTTTCTTGTCTGAAGAAAATCTTTTCTCACCCCAAGAAAATTTACGACACTGAAGTTTGCTGACGTTCAATAACTTTAGGATTTTTTTCAAAATAATAAATTAAAAAAAAAATAATAATTTTAAAAATTGCGCCTCTAGATTTTTTAATTTTCTACATATGCATATTTTTAGTTTTTTTTTTTTTTGTTTTTTTTTTTTTTTTTTCAAATCGAATTATTGAAAAAAAAATCCGAAAATCACAAAATATTTTTCTAATCAATTAAACATTTTCTTGGGGCGAGTAAAAATTTTTTACGTCATAAAATCCTTTTTTTTTGCGTAATAGTAAATATAGTACATGTTGTAAAATAAAATTACAAAGTATATAATTTATAAAATTATTTAAATTTAAAATCGATGCAAGTATGTAATTTATTTCTCATTATTTAGCAACGTGCGTTAGATAGTGACGTTAAAAAATAGCTGCTAAAGAGGGGGTGTTTAAAAAAAAATATATTTTAAAATCACGTGAATTTTTAACGATTCATTTGTATGCATATATTTGTATATATATGTGCATGTATATTAAAATCATTAAAACATGTTCATTGAATGGAGTCATGTTGCTTTACGCGTAAACTTATTATAGGTAAGTTAACGATAATAAAAGCACGCATAATAACCGGTGTTAGTTAAGCCGCAGTGCGGCATATCTCGTCTCAATAACTCTCTCTTATTATTTCCCTATAGTTTTCTAAGGCTCAGGTGCAGTGTTATTAATTTACCGTCAAAGTATTGAGATGTTAAATTTATTTTATGTCTTAAGTGTAGTCAGTCGTCCTTTTTTTTCTAAATAAAGTTATTTTTATGTAAAAAAATATTTATCTTTTTTTAAGAAAAATATTTATGTAATTATAAATCTACTTGATATTGAAAATATTTAATTAAAATTTTTAATAATTAAATTTTAATTACTGCGAGTCGATATTGAAGGAAGTTTTCATTTTAGACGTGAATTTAATTGAAAAAAATTTTTTATGTAATTTATGGGAATTTTTTGAGAAAAATTATGGGAGTAAATAAATTTTTTATATGAATTTTAATGTTCTTTTTCAAATTTGACCCACTGGAAAAAAATGTGCTTCGAAGCAATGTTCAATTCTCTTATCAAAGTCGCCAACTCACCCTAGTCAAAAATTATTTCGAATTTAGACCTCAAATGAAAGATTTTCCATTGCAATGACTCTGAATTTCGAATGGAAGACGTTTCGGTTGCGCGAATTGACATCACATTTTTTTTTCTCAGTGCTTAAAAAATTATTTTGTATCGGTTATAAAATATAAAAATAAGGAAACTTGCGACTATGAATTAAAACAAAGTAAGAAAATATTCAAATTTGAAATTTAACCCGCTGCAAAAAATTTCTGATGAATGCGGATTAAATCTGGAGTAAATTCCAAGTGTGAAGTAAATTTTACTCTGAGGGAATTAAATAAATAAAAAGATCCGCTCCATATTCACCAGGAATTTGACCCGCAATTTTTTTTCAATCCAAATATAGTAACTGTTAGTAAAATTTCTAAACCGCATTCGAGTGAAACTCACCCTCGAACTCTCTAAACAAGAATAAGTGAAAATAAGTGAATATTCACTAATTCCAAGTGCAAACCTAACCTCTAATTTCAAAAAGTGGTTCGGTTGGCGCCCAGAATTAGTGAATATTCACTTCTTTCACTTATTCATGTTTAGAGAGGAGGCTTACACCCTTCTTGTTCCAAAATGCAAGAAACAATTAAGCGACTATTTAAATAAACAATATAAGTAAATAAAATAAAAACAGTAATTAAAATGCACAATAAAGCAGATTAAAAATGAAAGTTTTTTACAATACGTCAATCAGAAAAGTACTTAGAATAAATTTACCAATTAAGCTCGTTTACTCGTCGCGGCTCGACGACTTTAAACTAATGAGAGTAAAACAACAACTGTCGTAAAGTAAAAGCCACAGCGTAAATGAATAATTAAATGTTTTTATCTGAAAACACCGCACCAGAGCTATTACACTCCGAATACAACACTTTTTTCGCAACAAACTATCTACCAGTAACTGTTAGGCGTAGGTGTTATTACATCTTTTGCCAGCTTACTGTCTCTCCTCAATATTTCTTTCTCACCTCAACCCAATATCCGTACTCAGTGCTCCATAACTAAACATTATCTTCTTCTTGTCTCTCCTCTCTCCTCTCTGTTACTCTCTTACTCTTACTCACTAATATTTCTCTCGTTCACTCGTATCGCGCCGAGCAATTAGTCCCGGCGAGCCTAATTGCGTTCGAAGCGCTTTGAAGGTGGTTGAAAAAAAAATAAAAAAAAAAAAGTAACCGAGTCCATCGAAACATCACATCGAGAGTGAGAAAGAATTTGAAAGACTTAACTCTTTTAGATCCCATCTTTCTCTCTTATTTTTTTTTTTTCATCTCTTCGAACGGTAGCCTTCAATTCGATTCGCATTTGCTCGTATATTTCCTTTCAAATTTTTTTTATTACTTTATTATTATTTTTTATTTTATTTTTAATCTTTTATATATTATTTTCTTTTGCTACTTATACTTAAATTACCGTACGGTAATTTAAGAAGATTATTCTCAAGTAGTTATATTAAATAAATTATGTTATATATATATATACATATACATATATGTATGTTAGATATATATGAGAGACACTAATTAGGAGTGAGCCGTTGATATGTAACTGAGGCATGAATGAAATCTGGGTGTGTGTTTACTTGGCGCGTGTGACACACACGACGTCATATGTATATGTATATATATATATATATGAATGTACTATTTCTGATGATAAAACGGATGGCTTCAGTGGAGAGTAGAGGGTTAGGAAGCTTGGGGCATATTTGTGTGAATGAAAAAAAGATGTCAAGTTAATAAAAACAAATAAAAATATATGAAAACAAATAAAAAAAAAATGTTATAAAAATTGGGGTCTTATTGCAACGGCTTGACGACATGTGGGTGGATATGTGAGAGACCACACTCTCTTAGTATTTTTTTTTTTGCTCTTACATCAGTTTGAGTCTTAATGTTTTTTACACACTCATCTCGCGCCGACAATGTTTTTTTTTGTCGGTTCATTATCGCGGCTGGGTCGCGCATGGTCGCATTCAAAATATTGCTCATAAAATTTAAACCCAAAAAGAGGGAAGCTTTAGTTTTTAAAGTAAAAAATTTTTTAGGGTAAATATTGCTGCTTTTAATTATTTTTGGTGATAATTTATATAAATATCAAAATTTTGTTATTTTTTAGCCAGTTTATATATATTTTTATAACTGTGTAAATTTACCCGATTTATTTCTTAAGATGTCCGTCTTGCCCATTTTTCATAAAATTTCATATCTGACAAATTTTTACTTTTTTTTTTTTGTAATAAAAAATTTATCCTATTTGTGGAAATTTTTTATATTTTAAGTGTTAAAATTATTCTAAATTTATATAAGTAATCAAAAAATATTTTTACCCACAAATTTGTGGGAAATTGGGCAAAATGGCCATCCTAAAATATCCATCCATCAATATAAATTTTTTTTTAATATTTTGTCATGATTTTTAGTCAATTCATTTTTAGACGGATCAAAAAATTCTAGTTGACCATTTTACCCCTTTCTGCCCTGTAGTTAATTAGCCGACTATTAATTAATTTGTATTTATTTATTTTTTTACAGAAAGAGAAGCAAGTGGATCAGGAATAAGTAGTATACCTCCCCCTTCCCAAGATTCCGTGGACATAGACGACGAAGTAGAAACCGACGATGCCGGAAGTACCAGCGGAAAAACGGCATCACCTTCGACCAACCCTCTTCTGCAAGAACACTCGAATTGCGAAGAGCTGAGGCACGTCGTCTGTCATCTGGAAACAAAAGAACTCTGGGACAAATTCAACGAACTCGGAACTGAGATGATAATAACTAAAACCGGCAGGTAATCAATCTTTTAACCCTTTTATCAAATTAAAATGCCAATAAGTAAGTCCTTCTAATATATCTATATAAATGAACTAAAATAAATAAATATAATTTCTTTATCCAAACCGTAACGAACCCGAAGCAATAAAATATATCACGTAGATCGATTAAGTTATATCAACCCTTTAGTCCCAAGGGTCAATTGTTCCCCAGATTTTACTAATCGCAAGCACCAGTAGATTTGGTATATAGTAGATACTACATCAATGTCTCTACTCAGCCGATGTCAACGTCAACAAGCGGCGACTCTTTCTCATTAACAGCCTTGATCCGTGAATTTCTCTCTTTCCCTTCTCCTTTAACACTATCCAGCTGAGCGACCAGAAACAACTACACCAGAGACTCTCCTCCTATCCACAGGGGTCGAGATAAAGAGCAAACTGTTTGCTAGATACTACACACAAGTTAAAACCCATCTGAAAATTCAATCACGACCATACACTTTTATTAGTCTGCTCTATCATTTTTATTTATTTAAATTAAATAAATTATTTTATTAAGGTCTTGGGGGTTCTGAACACTTATTGTGATCTAGACACTAATCAATTATAACTACAATTTTGAGATTCTAACTGACAAAGTTCACTTGTACTTTATAAATTAATTAATTAATTATAATTAAACTACCAGAAATTTTAAGAACATTATCTATGTGATCCTGGGTCAAAAAAGTAACTTGATTTTGACTTATTTAATTTGATTTCGGCTAGACTTACTTTTTTTAGCTTCAATATGACTTTTCTAACTTAAAAATTTAAGTAAAATTCAAGACGAGATTTTAATTTGACTTCGTTAGCGTAAATCAGTAGTAAGTAAGAGAACTTAGTTAAAAGCAAGTCGAAACAAAATGTGCTTTCATATTTTAAAATCTTTTCTATGTATTAAAAAAAGTACTTAAACTTGACATCCTTTTGTCTTGTAAGACTTGCTTTGTTCAATACTGAAAATCACTTCAAAATTAAGTAATTTTCTGACCCGGGTCCTAGTTGATAAAAGAAAGCTGATTTGACTGAAATAACATCAATTTGTTGTGTATTTTGATTTAAGCTGATTTGACTGAAATAGCATCAATTTGTTGTGTATTTTGATTTAAGTCAAGTTTGAATCAGTCATAAATATAAAATGTATACAGCAAAAAAGCTGCTAGACCAGCTTTTACTCAATTAATTTTTTAACACATAAAATTGTTATTCTATTCCAAAATAACACTTTTTAAATTTTACTCTCAAATTAACACACAAAATATGTTAAAAATACTGTCAACCATCACAAAAATATTTTTTGAAAATTTTTACTTTTAACACATACATGTGTAATTCTTTCTACACTCACTTCGTATATTAAAATAACTCATAAATAAGTGTAAGCCGTTCGTTTAACACACAATATGTCTTACTTTTGACGAATACTTTTTCGCTATGATAAATATGATTATAAATGGTGATTCGTAAGTAATAACTGATGTAATTAATCATAAACAAAGTAATAAAATATTAGGATGAGTCACCTAACAATAAAGAGCTTTGTAGTTTCGACAGTAACATGAAAAAATCCTTGAAAATTGATAAAATTTTTACAGACAAACGAATGCACAGAACTCTTTATGGTAAAAACTGTCGCGTACACTTTCGATTCTAGAACATCGATATTCTAGATCTATGGGTCTGTGGATATGGTGCTGAAACCGAGGGTCAACTCTTGTTTTTTAACAGTGTACATAATATCGTATACTACAGTAATATAATAATTATAAAAAAATGTATGTAGCATAGTAATGAAGACTAGCAATGTGAACTCGAGTAAAAACTACAAGCGTAAGCGCAAGTCGACGCGCGCCTAATTGTCCGGTAAACTTTTCCTCAAGAGTTAGCATCGACTAGCTGAAGGAATACTCAGGAGTCAAGAAAGACAATAAGAAGAACAAGAAGAAGATGATCAAGACACAAAAAGTAAAAGAAAGACAAAGAAAGTTACTTCACCCGGTTGAACACTTACTCGGGCGTCAGTAATTAGATCTACGTCCCAAGTTTCTATCTTTTCACCCGTCAACTTAAACCTTCATTAGCTGAACAATATAACAAAATTTATTTCCTTTTCCAGAGCTTAATCTCCGGACTGAACATTTTTTATTTAACCAAAGAAAGATCTAAGTGTTGATTTAAAAATAATCCGTTAATAAAAAGGATTAACTATTTACGAAATCTTTGACACATCAATCTTAATTGCAGATTAATCTCATATATATTTATTTGTCACTGTTGTCGCGTTAAATTAATTAACAAAGAACAGTTTGATAAATAAAAATAATTATTCACATATGTAGTGAGGATGCATTTATTGGATGAATGCACTTATAAATATAAATATAAATATATACATATAACGATTGAGTATAAGAAATAAGAAGGACAGAAAAGAGGGACGAAGACGAACGAAAAGATAAGATCGGCGGGTTGTCCACCATATATACATTTTTAGTGGTCAACCAGCAGGAGTCCAGACACGGTATTAATGTTATTTTCATTCCTTGGAGGCAAAACATTTACGTTTTAAATTGTATACCCACATATTTATAAATACGTGTGTATAACTAGCCACCAGAAGTCATAAGTGGGCAAGCGGTGGCGAGAAGTCTGATTGTGATCATGTATTAAAAAAATATTTCTTTTTTTACACAATAATATGTTTGTCGTGATGTAGGTGTGGTTAATGTCAGCCAATTGATTACGGCACACGTGTGCTACATTGTCGCTTTTATATATGTATATATGTATATATATGTGTTAAAACTTTTGCTGTTTTAGTAACAAGTTAACCAGTAGTCCTTAGCAGCAAGATCTTATCAGCGCTTATGTTTCAATGTCTTTGAACAATTAGTCATTGGTAGATCGGGGTTAGTTGGTTTGATTCCGAGGGATTTATCATATTATTGTACTGTGGATATGAGATATGCGTGTAACGGTAAAGTATATGGTTTGATTTAATTTTGTTGCAGGAGGATGTTTCCGACTTGTCGGGTGTCTTTCAACGGGCTGAGGCCTGACGGACGATATGCTGTGCTGATGGACATTGTGCCGGTTGATAAAAAAAGGTATAGATACGCCTACCATAGAAGTTCGTGGTTGGTGGCTGGAAAAGCAGACCCTCCAGCACCGGCGAGACTTTATGTACATCCAGATTCACCCTTTACTGGTGAACAATTGAGAAAACAAATTGTGTCCTTTGAAAAAGTTAAACTTACTAACAACGAAATGGATCGACATGGACATGTAAGTTTTATATTTACTAATTAACTGAATACCATATTTTTTTGGGGCTTTTTAGTTTTGACAACATTGAAATATTGTATAGTATTCCATAAATAAAATCTGATCATAAATTGAAAACGGTATTTTCTACTTATGGAATAGTAATTTTTCATGTATGCCGGAAGTAAAAGCTGCGGGATCCATTTTAATAGTTTTGATTTAATTCTCACTATTTTGAGATCCGTTTTTTTCTATGAACTATTTTTATATTTGACATATATGAAGAAAATCATCAAGGATTTAATGATTTCATCATATTTTTTATTAATTTATTTAAAGCCTTCAGTTCGCGCTAAAAATTTTTAAATTTTATTTGTGGAAATTTCATATTTGGTCTATTATAGAATAAGTTTAGAAAGTAAGCAAGGAAAAAAAATTAACTTTTGTAAAAAAAATATTTTCTTAAGTAGTAAATGATTGAAAATTATTATATTATTAATTTCAAATTTAAATTGAAGAATAATTTTTTTGACGGAAGAAAACTGAAATCTTGAAATTTTTGCACTGAAAAAATATTTGATTGAAAACTTGCAGTATCAAAATTTGATAATTTCTATTTAAAAATTTGCGTTACATTTTTAGAAATGATTAAATTAATATCGGTTTTATAAATCAGACAGTCTGGAGAGTGTCAAAATTGGATTCATTAAATTAATAATGTTAACAAGTGAGGCATTTAATATTCTCATCACATTGATAATACTCTAAAATTTAGTATCGTCTGCCCGTTAAATCATCCGATATAAATTGTCCAACTCGGATTAATAAATTGTTAAAGATCCACTTAAATATTTACGAGCTTATTTTCGGAGCATTGTCTCATATATACATACATAAATGTATATTCTCAATTTTACAATACTCCATTATTCACCGAAACGTTTAAACAATTTCCAATAATAAATTTTATTACTAAATCATAAAATTCTTTTTCATTTTCCATTTTAAGAATTGCCGATTTAATTTTAAAAATATTATCACAAAATTTTAATTTATCATACTATTTTGACATCTTAACCAATAAACTATCTTTATAACAACATATACGTTAACTTAAAGAAAATAATAATGACAAAGAGAAAATATTTATTGTTTGGAAATTTTCTAAAATATTCTCAAAGAGAAATCTTTTTTTAGTGTAATTGAATAAACATTTTGTTTGATTTAGCAGACGTTTATTCCTCGTTCATATATATATATATATATATATATATATATATATATATATATATATATATATATGTATGTATGTATGTATGTATGTATGTATGTATTAGGGATACGAATAAAAGCAACCTTAAGTAAACTGAAAATCCCCATGAAAGAAATTTATAAAAAAAAATATATATATATATATATATATATATATATATATATATAAACATGTATAAAATATGTATAAAAAATATATTTTTAATATTTAACTTTTGGCCAATTTTTGTATAGACTTTATATATTTTAAATATATTTAATATATTCCCGTATGAAAAAACAATATATGGTTAAAATATATAAAACCATATATGTTTGCACCAAAAAAATATATGATATATTATAAAAAATCATATAGCGATTTTAGCCGGTTTAATATAAAATTATATACAGTAGCAAATATATGTATTCCATATATGTAACTTATATGTTTTTTATATTAAGCCATGTATACATCTACGTTTACCTTATTATATATTGTATAGATATATTTTTTTTTATAATCAAAAAATATAAAATTTTTATATGAAATGAAATATATGGTAGCATATAATTTATATTATATATGGCACCATATATTTTATTTGTTATATTTAAGCGTATATTTAATTCAGTGTATGTATATGTATATGGGCATATTATATATTCGCTTCAAATTAACTAATTTCGATAATTTTATCTGCAATTTAAAGAGTATATTGAAATTTAGATCTAATTTAATTGGAGTTGGTCATACGAATAAGAAACTTTTTTATTCCATACACAATATAAATATATGTTTTGTATATGATCAGAATATATTTTTCAAATATGATAGAAATATATATTTTTATGTATGATAAAAATATAGTTTTCGTATATGACAAGAATATATATTTTCATATATAATAAAAATATATTTTTTGTATATGATTGACATATATATTTTATATATGCTAAACATATACGAACTCGTATATGATAAATATTATATTTGTTAATATAAAAAAAATATATAAGAAAATATAGTTAAATTGGCCACATGTATTTTCTGATATTTATCATATATTTTGACCCTATATATTATTTTCATAAGGGTATATTAGAATATATAAAAAAAATATATTAAATATATTTTTTATAATTTTAAATATATGTATATATATAAATATATTTTTTTTATACTAAAAATATATATTTTTTATATTTTAACATATATTATTCTTAAAAATTTTTCCATGGGGGTAAAGCAAAAATAAAAATAATAAATTTGTTAAAAAGAGGGTAGTTTATTTGTTGAGGTTTAATAGCAATGCGTTTATCGCATTATTAAAGCATCAATGTAAATTAAAGATGATTTTTGAAATTAAACAGCTGGTATTAAATTCAATGCACAAGTACCAGCCACGTATACACCTGGTGAAGCGACCGGACTCAGGTGCCAAGGACCCAATAGAGGATCTTGAACGCGAGCCACACAAGACCTTCGTATTCCCGGAGGCCATTTTCACCGCCGTCACCGCCTATCAGAATCAGCTCGTAAGTCTCATTTTTATTTACACGCTATTCATTTTTATTTTTATTTCACATGTCTCTTGTCTCTTTGCTACCGTGTCTTTTATTATATTTTTATTTTCTCTCGTCCTTAATTTTTATTTTATTCCGTCTGTTAAAACTCCTGGAAGTTTATTAACTGCTTCCTTATAAATCCACAACTTGCATCAATAAATACTCAAAGGACATGTGCATATTTATGTGGCTTTTTGACGCATATACTAAAGCTATAAAGATATAATTGTTGATTATCAACTTATAATTAATGAGCTTTTAAAAAAATTTTTTTTATTTATTTATTTACCGGGATGTAACCAATCAAATTACCCATAGTTCGGTTTCATAAATTTTATACTTTATATATATCAGGATCAACACATTATTCTCAAAAAAAAAATTTATACTCACGTCTGACACTTGGAATTAATCGAAACATCAAAACCCAAAAATCAATTGTTTGCGTAATTTATAAATACATTTAATTATTGAAAATTAAATACATGCTGTATCTTAAAGTCAAACTTCTCTACTTACTCCAGCATTCTTTTAACCCATACACATACCTATAGCCTTCACACAAGATGAAACGAGAGAATTAATTCGCCTCGGTCACTCCAGGCAAGACGTTGACGAAAGAGTTATATGCTCCTGCTTGAATTTTTATTAAATATATTTTTGATCCTTCATTTAATATATATTTCTCTTTTCATACATACATTCCCATACACAGACATATCACTTATATATATGTAACACATTTATATTCTTTGGTCATTTTTAATTCCTCTTCCGACTCCGAGACGTTTAAATTGATTTTTTGCGATAATCTTTAAATGCATGCGATTTATCTTTTACGGTTTGTTATTTATTATAATTATTACCATTATTATTATTATTTAAACGATAAATAATTTTTTATTACTCATTATCATTCAAAAATTGTAAACTTACTATTTTATTTATTCATATTTTCCATATATATATATATATATATATATATATATATATATATATATATATATATATATATATATATATATATATACCGAAAAAAAAAAATTTCCCGTTGCAAAAAATTTCTTGTGTAAAGAAATCTTTTTTTTTTTCATGATCCTGAAGTTAGCAGGCAACTGATAATTTTCGGACTATGTTTTTCAACAAATCAATTAAGAAAGAAAAAAAAAACAAAAAATATGGACATGTAGAAAATTTAAAAAGCTACAGGTGCAATTTTTTCAAAATTTTTTTTTTTATAATTTGGCAATTTTCAAAAAATTCAAAGATTAGACATCGGGTATTTTCGGTATCATTTTTTTTTCTATGTGTATATTTATGCATACATATATATTTATATAAATATAAATGTATATCATATTTTTTAAAGTCCTTCCGTCTCTATATATGTAGTTTTTTTTTTTTTTAAACTTAGACAGCAGGGCTCCAAATTACCATATTTCATGATGGTCGTTTAGAATGGTAGCATCTTGGGTGGTCTGATGCACATCACTAATGTTGCATTCTCAGCGACGTATGTCATATTTATTAAAAAATATGTTAAGAATGTAATACCCAGCAAACACATGCTGGGTAATTTTCATTCGAAAATTCCAAGTTATTAATTTTATAAAGGATTTACTTTATACTCTTATCTAAAACCGTACACATACCTATAGACATATGTATATATAAGTATAAATATCTAAATATATAAGAACATAAATAAAAAATAATAAATTTACGACTTTTCATTCAACGCGATAAAAAAAAAAAAAAAATAGGTGAAAATATATTGAAAATACGAATGGTCTAACGGGTGGTCTTACTTCCTCTGACGTGAGTTTCGTGACTTTATACGACGACAACAGCCCTAGCTGTTGATGATGATGATGAGGTGCGAAGAGATGCCTCAGCAATTACCCAGGGTTTCTTGGTTGGACTTACTCATTCTCGCGCCACTTTCTTCCTCACTTTTCACGTCTGTTCACTACTCCTTACTGTCATTATCGTCTTCTTACTCTCTTTAATATTCAGTTTATCTTATTTATAACTATCCATACAACTATTAATAATATCTTACACCAACAGAAAAAATAACGTTTAGAATCATCGTTTTTTTTTTTCCTAAAAAAATTATGCTACTGAAAATTTTCAATTTTATATATTTTTGGTTTAAAATGCAAAGGTTTCATTCGAAATTATTTTTCTAATCGAAGAAAATTTGCAGTCAGTTTTTCATTTTCTATTTTTTTTTTTTTTTGAAATTGTGTTAACAAATTTCGATTTTTTTTTTGTTAACGGATCAAAACATCATTTTGCTACACGCGCGTTAATAGAAATGTTAAAATTCAAAATTATTTCAAACATTCTATTATAATTATTAAAATTTGAAGTTTTTTTTTTCTGCGCAATAGCAGTTTTTTCACTCATATTTTTATGTATGAAAAAAAAATTAGTTATTATTTACCCAGAAAGGGGACAAAAATCCGCAATCGCGCCGAATTCACCCCCGATTTTTTACAGTGTGAGTTTTTTTCGGTAAAAAATAAGTTAAAGAAATTAATAAGATATATGTATATACTATTGAAATAGTCTATGATTAATTATTTGACTTACGTTCAGTGAAAATCTTTAATAAAAAAACCGAAAATTGATTGAAAAAATAAAAAATATATAAAAATAAATATTGAAGTATTAAAAAGACAAATGACATTTTCCAACATATGTGAGCGTTGTTTGTCAACCTAAATAACTGGCTAGACGTCTGTCAAAGTCAACATATCCGCGTCTGAAAAATATTTTAGTTAATGACATTTACACTTAACAATCTGCCTAATTCATTTTAAAATTATTTACTTGGTATTTTTTACAATAGTCCATAAATATATACAAATTACTAAATTCTCCATACATCTATATATATTTATATGTATATATAAATACCTAAAATAGATTGATGGAATAATCCTCTCAGAATTTTGACATGATCGCCGGCAGCAATTCGCACGTCGGCATTTCTTATGTCTGTTCACTCGCCGAAACGATCAAGTGCCCAGTCGTTTAACAGGATATTTTTTTTTTCTTTCATTCCACTTCCCTTGAGCTACTCATATATAGAATAGAAAGAGAGTGCAGAGTGTAAGGAGACAAGAGACTGAGTCCTAAAAAAAAATGAAAAACCCATAAGAATAAAATATAAAAATAAATAAATAAAAAAAAAAAAAAAAAAAAAAACAAAAAGAGAAAGGTTCGTTGCAGTAACTTTTTGCTTCCTTCCTCTACTCATGTTCAACACACGCACACACATTTACTGAATCTCATAACGACCTTTTGCGACCGACAATAATCCTTCTTTCTTGCTCGCGCCACGTCATAATTCATAACTTAACTGCTCTCTCCTTCTGGACCATATTTTAAACTTACAATACTTAACTCTTTATATTCATTCCCCATATTATTGTTAATATTACAAAGCTCCTTATTGTTAGCTTACCCATCCAGAGTATTTTATTATTTTATTCACAATTAATTACATCGGTTATTATTTACGAATTGCAATTATGAAAAAAAATTGAAAATTGATAATCAATAAAATTTTTAAAAATCATTTATCTAAAGATATTTTTATGTCTGGCTGTTAAAAATTTTTTCAATTTTTTGATGATAATTGTCGAGGAAATTTTATAAAATTTAATGGATGTCAATTTGTTAATACAGAATTTACCAGACATCTAATAGTTTTTGAATTTTAAAAATAATGATAAATAATAAAAATAAAAATATTTCATAAAATTGCACATGTAGTTTTTTTAATTCTCTACAAGTTCATATTTTTAGTTTTTTTTTTTTTTGCAATTTATGTGTTGAATAAAAAATTCGAAAATTTTCAATTGTCTGTTGATTTCCAAATCACGATAAAATACATTGCAGTTTAAATTTTTATGATATTTATGACTTGGAAATTTGAAGTTCTGTAAAAATAAAGTATATAAATAAATTAAGTTATAATGACATTTATATATATTTTAAATTTATGACTGATTTGAACTCGTTAATGATCTCAATTAATTTGCTTTAAATTTAAAGGAAAATTTTTAATAGTGCGTGTTTTTAGTTACGTCATAATGCATATAAATATATATATATATATATATATACATATACTAAGTTATCATGATATAAAAATCTATCAAAAATAGATTTCGTAAGACTTCGCAATTTAGTTGAATCTGAAAAGTTAAATTACAGAGTAGAGATTTTCAAGTGGTGATTGTTGAGATAACCAATGGTTGATGGACAAATGGTCTTAAGTAGACACTCACATATATATAGATATATAGGTATGCATAGCATTAAAGATGACAAAGAGGCGCTACAGGTGATTCATTTTGTGCAACCACAAGGCGATTCGCCAAAAAGTATCAATTTAAAATGTTGACTAAGGAGACATTGGCCACCAGCCAAGTTATCTCTAATTGCCCGACCACTATTTTGGAAAAGAAATTAACTTTATTAAATAAATTATACACGTATATATTTGTTAATTTAATTTTATGTTTCGCTTTATAAATTATCAATAAGTAATTCAGTAAATCTTGATAAGTTTCATTAATTAAATTTAAATAATCGTCATACATTTTTCTAATAATAGTCGAGGTCTAGGTTCCATTTTTTGATCAAATTATTTATTCAACCCTAGTCGCGTTTTGCCCGACTTTTCCCTACATAATTACAGTAAAATTAATCGGGTATATATCTTTAAAAAATAATAATTAATATTTGGTTCATGACTTGTTTGTACAGAAAACGATTATCTTGGGACGGAAATTAGCATTTCTATTGGATATCAATCGAAAGTAGAAAGCTGTCACCCGTTCTCTTTAAAAAATTATAAAGCATAAAAAATCTGGGGCGCATTAGCAAACCTTAGGTAGTAATACATAACTTGTGGTACGTCACCGGTGCGTGTTGGCGCACGTGAAAAGGGGACTTAAAGGAGGAGCCGATGGTTTTAGTGGCTGCAGGCGTCGGCGGTCCAACGAAAGAAAACATAAATAATCGAGTTCAAATGAGACAGGAGGCACTTTTTGAACCACACAAGAAGGCTACCCCGTATTAACCGATATACACAAGAAAAAGAGTATTAAACTTCTGATACATCGACTTTACACACAACAGCACTACACGTATCATAAAGCGTAACACTAAAATATCATATATATATATAGTCAGCATCTTTATCCGAATGCTCAGCTGTAACGTATTTCTGTTACCTCCCTCATTCATAAACTCAACTAATTCGACAGCTAATCACACGTCATCTATTTCCGTCATTGCGCCCCCACATTAGAACATACTTTAAAGTTCATATGTAAATAATGACTAAAGAGTAATTTAAGACTAAAAAAAAAAATAGAAAAAAATGTTAACAAGTATATATGCGCTACATAAAACGCAGTATCATTGCTATATTAGTAGTCATATATAGGGGTGGGAGGGACAAAACGGAGTAAATCTTTTTTTTTTTAATGATACCAAAGTTAATAGAAAAAGTTTGCGGGCAAAATGGGGGGGGGGGGGAATGGGTCCCCTAATTTCCATAAAGAAAAATTACATTTTACATAATAAAACAAAAGTCATTTAATATTTTTCGACTAACACTCAATTTTTGAAAAAATTTTTTAAAAACTTTAATAAAAAAATATTCAAAATAATGCCCAATTATATTTACAAAAGTAATTTTTGAATGTTTAAAAAGCAGAGAAAATAAATCAATTTTTTTTTTTTTATCAAATTTTAGGGGTATCCCGTTTTACCCCTTCATCACCTATATGTATATATGTAAATTACTCCTGACATAAGAAAAATTTTTTATTACAAATTCGAAAATTTTCCGAGGACTAGAAAAATTTTTTTCAAGAAAATTTTTGTTTTCAATTTTTGATGCAAAAAATTTCTTGGGGTGAGTAAAAATTTTTTGCGCCAAAAAAAAAACTTTTTTTTTTGTACACACACATACACATAAATATTTATTATAATATGAATGAAACAAAAAAAATTAATATGACGTTTTTAAAGATTTACTTAAAATGCACTAACTTGAGCACATATATTAAGATACTCTATAGCTTTTATAGGTTTTATTTGTATTATTGTGGCCACCGTGGTTGAAAACTCAGAAACGACTTATGCCGGTGGCCGTTGGAAACTTACTCCCTCAATGAGCGTATCTCTATTAAATCTATTATTAGAAACCTCACTAGTGCAATTCTCTTTATTCTACTCTCTGTTCTAGTACTGTTACTATTATTATTATTATACATATGTATGTGTGCATATTTATATGTATATGTAAATGTTTAGCAAGTTTACGAGGCATATCCCTTGCATTTAATTTCAATTAAATCACACAACTTCATTTACATTATTATTTTGCAGGAAACATTTCACTTTTTACGTTTGCTTTCATTTATTTTTACGAGCTAAAGCTGCGATAAAAATTATTTTGTTAAATATGAGGGTATTTTGAAAATAATTGTGAAATTGGGTTAAGTAAATTAGTTATTTTAATAAAAATGTGCAATAAATATCAATAAATTCATCATAATTTTATCAGTATTTTTCATATTTTTTAAAACATAAATTTCGGCCTTATAATTTTTTTAAAAATTTAAATCTACAATATCACTAGATCTAATAAATCTATTCCGATCTTAGTCACAGACCTAAAAAAATTTTCAAATTTTTTACTATAAATTCATCAAATTTTTTTTCAAATCAAAATTTTGATTTTTTACAATTTGATAATTTTGAAAGCATTTTCAAAATTTAATACTTATATCAATAATATATAAATAGACCCGTGTAAAAAAAGTTTAAAAAACGTTGACGTTTCCAGGCTTCAAAACGTGACCCAATGACAGACTTTTTTTGAATTTCTGAAAATGCAATGAAAAAAAAAATAAATGACACAATACTATTCAAATTAACATTTTTAGACTCTTTTATAAGCTATTTTCGACTGTCCATAAAAATTGCCAAGTTTCATATTTTTTTTTCAGTGCAAAATATGTTCAGAAAATCTTAATAATATCAGGATATTCCTTGATTTTTTTCCTTAATTTTCAAAAGTTCGTTCAAAAAAAGCTCGTCGTAACATTTTGAGGCGTAGAATAGTCACCTTTTATCAACATTTTTTTTCCCAGGTACAATCTAGAAATATGTGTACTTAGCAATATTATCGTAACCATAAAAAGTATTCATAATAACGACCTATTTTTTTTTTTTTTTTTTTGACAGTAAACGGAGAGAAAATTATGGTAACTGTTCCTAGTACGTTTATGAAATGTCATCCCATACCGTTATGGTAATGATTACTTGGGATTATGGGATATAGACCCATACTTTTTGGGAAAAGTTTCCATAAGTATGGGAACAATTCCTATCATTATGGTAACAGTTCCCATATCGCATGTGAAAGAATCACGGTAATGATTACCATACTCATAGGAATAGCTCCCATAAGCAAATAGTAATCGATCCTATGACCACATTATAATGGTTCCTAAGTGTATATGGGAATAAGCCCTATATATTATGGTAACCATTCCCATAATATTATTGTAAACATAACCATCATATTATGCTAATGGTTACCATAATATTATGGTAATCATTTCCATAATGTATGGAAATTATTACCATAATATTATGGTAACCATTACCATAATATTATGGTAACCATTATCATAGTTACACGGTAACGATTACCATGATTCCATAGGAATGATTACCATAATATATATGGGTGCCGTTCCTATAATCAACATTTGAAAAAAACCGATTACCATGCAGTATGGGAACCATTCCCATAATATATTGTAACTGTTACCATAATATTCTCTCCGTATACAAGATTGAAAGGGTGTGTAAATCTACTAAAATATTTTTTTATATCTTACATATTTTGAATCTTCACATCCATATATATCTTTTTTTACCATAAATCTATGCACTCACATCTTGCAATCATCAAAGACAAGAGCATTTAGTTTAAAAGTACAGTCTGAGTTTCTGACTGTTGGCGGTCCAGTTTAAAGTTGTGTTTTAAACGTCTTAACTCATGGTTACATTTCGCTGTTCGATCGTAAATGCCCAAAAGTTGTTATATGCGTATGGTGTGTGGTTCTTCGTCTTTATCAAATGTCATTGTCGCCGTCGAGGTGCCCACGTGAATATAATTTCCGATGGTTTTCATGCGTAAATAATAATATAAATACATATATGTATATTTAAGTATTAACATACATTTATTATTATAAACTATATACATCCATACATTTAAAAGTTATAAACTCGTGGATAGGAGTCGTACGGCAAGTGGGCCAGATGTGTTGGCTAATGATGTCAGCGGAATCGTAACTAAAACCTCCGGCGGTATACTGAATTTTGTGTGCTTTACTTCGGGTCTTTGAAGGAAAGAGTCTTATTACCCAGATCCAGACGACTACGACTACAACGTTGAGGGTAAAATGCTGCACGTGCTCAGTTTATATTCCTAGTCTACTCTATAGAATGAGAGAGACTGAGAAAGTGATATAGGTTTAGTGAAGCCGCGAAACCAGAGGGTAATTGGACCACCCATAAAATGCATTTCTCTTCCTCATTTACCACATTTTCCTTCCGACACATTTCTAACACCATCAAGACCAACACGACGGAAAAAGGAAATTAAGCAGCTTAAAGAAGCGTACTTAGTTAAAATAACAAATTCTCGTGTGATTGGAAAATTTTTAGATACTTTGTCGTGATAATTTTTACTTCTGTTTTTATAAGAAACTGTTACTAATTTTGATCTGGACCATGTGTTTTAACATTCAAGTTTATCCAAAAGGATGTCAATTTGGTAGGATATTAATTTAACTGTAGAGTTTTTAAAACTGATGGCGAAAAGTCACGCCATCTAGTAGATATTTTTGTACTAAATGACACTTGGAAAATTTGGAAATTAGTAATGATTATTTCGATTACTTGCGTATATATTTTATGTCATATATTGAATTTTTTTATGATTTAGATTTTTTTCACCAGAAAAAAATTTCAGCGGAAATTTGAAAAAAATAAAAAATTTCAATTGCGGTTTTATTCAACTGATTTTTAATCGCAATTTTTTTTTTCTTCAATAATATTTTCAAAATTTTTATCCAAATATTGATAAATATTATAAATTGGCATTTTAAGAAACATTTGAAGAAATTCTTTTATATGTATGATGGAGTTTTTTCATGTGAGAACACGTGGCCATCTAGCGGACATTTAATAACTAAACAACAGGTCATGCAAAAAATTTTATAGATATTTTAAATTTCCCGCTATGAAAATTGAAAATTTTCAAAAAAATGTGTTGTTGGTTAGTGTTCGATTTTCATAAACCTGAGTTTGAAAAGAGCGGGGTTTTGGGGTTCGCTCACACAGTCAACCGTTTTTCAGATTTTTTTTTTTTCAATTTATTCTAAATTATGATCAGAAACTTAAAAAAAAAATATAATAATAAAATTACGATTTGTTAAAACTTTAATGAGAAATTAGTAAATTAAAAATGTTATAAAATTTATTTCCCGAAAAGGCCGTTAAGATTAACTTGAAACTAAGGACAAGATCCGTCTACAATATAATATCTTATAGAAGAGAAGCTGTCAAAAGAGACATGCCACCGTATTCCGCCTCAGGTTTTATTTATCCATCTTGACACTTCTGGATGATTACATCAGAGTAAATGATTAATGAAACCCGAGCAGAGGTGAACACACATCTCAAGATCACACAATTAGTCAAACATGTCTCCATATCTGGATAATCTTAAAATAACTAATTATATGGATGTATCAGTTTTATCTTAGCTCAAGTTTAAAACACTTACCATGTCCTTTATTTCCTAACACCACAAATTCTAATCCTACAGTGTTAAAAATTTTGGTGTAAAAATGGCCCCCGATAACTTTACACGGCCATGTGATGTGAAATAATGGTGTAAAAAGTCCTTGGTGTAATTTTAATACGGTGTAATTGACTTTAAGTACACCACCCTGAATTACTTGGACACTGTAAGAAGAGTGGTGTTAAAAATGAACTCAATTTAACACCACGTGGTGTTAAAATGAATAAACACTGGCGTAGGTGGTGTAATTCGATGGTGTTAAATTGGTGTAAACAAAAAAATCACGTATAGAAATTAGAAAAAAATATTTTCAACACCGAAATAATGGTGTAAAAAGTTCTCGGTGTAATTTTAATACGGTGTAATCTACTTTTGTTGCACCATCTCGTATTACTTGTACACTGTAAATAGAGTAGTGTTAAAAATGGACTCAATTTAACATCCCGTGGTGTTAAAATAAAATAACACTGGTGTAATTTCGTGGTGTTAAAAAACCGGTCGTAAAAAAATTCAGGTATAGAAATTAGAAAAAAATATTTTTAACATCGAAAAATATATTAACACCGGGAAATTTTTTAACACCTACACCGTCGGACTTACACCGTTTTTTTCACAGCGTAATAATTTTGATTAAGGAGCAACAAAAAACAATACCACCTAAATTTACGACAATATTTGGTGTAGTTTCTACACCAAAATCTTTACACCACATTTACACTACACTGAGTTGAAAAATTTGATAGCATATTTCATATTAATATCAGATATCTCTATAAAAAACCATTAAAAAATAATTTTAATGTAAATTGAATGTCCCCAAGACGGGACAATTCAATCTGTCAGTGGTGCTTACGAATTAACACGTGTCTCGCCCACGCATTATGTTTACTAACACAAGCACACATGAGTACAGTGAGCCTCTGGCGGCCGGTTTAGTGACTCAAGGCCACCTGTACATCCGCCGTGCGTGTCGGGTGGGCTTGTGGGGTAACGCGAAACACCGTGGGGTCCCTTGTCGTGCTCTATAGACTTAGGGTAAGTTCGCGAACAGTCTTCAAGAGCCTGTTATAATGTTAATATATACATATATATAAAATAAACCAAGAAATTCACTGGACTCTCCTATTAATTTCACATATACGGCTGCTTTGGTATACGTTTTAAAAGCTCTCATACACATAATATATTTATTTGTCGTAATATAGGGGACATTGGACGTCGTATAACTCGACACCGCAACACTAACACCAACACCAACGCATTGCTATCACACTATATAAAATAACAAGTACTGGTGTAAAGAGAACACGTTAAAGCCTTTCTCAAGGTCTCCAGCTTCTATAAGATCCTTTTCTTTCCTATAAACTTCAAGTAATACTACACTGATTGTATAAATAAATATAAAAAAAAAAATATATATATATATATATAAGTAATCAGAGATTGATAAAGTTAATTAAATTGTATATCATCTGGTTTCACATCAAGTATTTAAGTATTAAGATAAAATAAAAGTATATAAAATTAAGATAAGAAAAAAAAATATATAAATAGATAAATATATATGTATGTATATAAAAAAGATATAAAGGGGTTTAACTAGAGTGTAATCGTGATTACGATATATCTACGACAGGACTAAAGAGATTTGTTGCACTTGGTAATAATTGAAACGATCGTCGAGCAATCTCAATTCACCCTATTTTATTTATATATATATGTATATATATGTCTATGTCTATGTATCAGGACTGGTAGATCTTGGTATCCTCATTTCCACTTTGTGATTTTGTTTTGCTATATCGTGTTGTGTATCCCTACCTCTAATTTTACGAGCCGTTGACTTCCGATCGATTTTGGGGATGAGTTTAAATGTTAGTGAGTATGAGTTTAGGGTGAGTATATATATACATATATATATATATATATATATATATATATATATATATATATATATATATATATATATATATATATATATATATATATATATATAGAGGAATGAAGAAAGACAATATAAAAGTATATATAATGAATATAAGTGTTAGTGTGGGTGTATAATAGGCTTCTATGAGGCGTCGGGTCGTCGTTTTCAACGATACGGATCGTTGACGCTGTCGCGACGCTGCTCGACACAATCCCGGGACGAATTGCCATTCGACGCGCTACCCGACGATAACGAGGACCCTACAAGGACGAGAAATCAGTTTCATCTTTTTATATATATGTATATGTATATGTATTTTATATCAGTATATACTTGGAATAGA
Source organism: Microplitis demolitor (assembly GCF_026212275.2). Taxonomy (NCBI): domain Eukaryota; kingdom Metazoa; phylum Arthropoda; class Insecta; order Hymenoptera; family Braconidae; genus Microplitis; species Microplitis demolitor. Next base: position 4,308,189 of record NC_068551.1, on the reverse strand, counting down.
CATTCGCGAGAAAATTGTACGGGTAATAAAACGCGAAGATTTTATTCCGACTTCAATTTCATTCTCCCTTTATTTTTAAATTTATTCTTATTATTATTATTTTCTTTACAGTATACGAGGTAGTTGCTAATGTCAATCAATCTTTTTACTGCTTTCAGATAACGAAACTGAAGATAGACAGTAATCCGTTTGCAAAAGGCTTCCGGGACTCTTCACGTCTTACGGATTTCGAGAGGTGAGTCTTAGTCTCATTATTGATAGAATTATATTTTTTTTTTTTATGTTTTCAATTTTGTTTTTATAAAAAATTAAATTTACTTTTTTTACTTTTGTATTTTTACAGAAAAAAATTTGAGAAAAAAATAAAATAGAAAATTAACGAAAAAAAAATTTTATTGAATTTCAAATTTTTTTTTTTGTGTATAAATTTTGAAAATTTATCGCTTTCTTAATATTCAATCAATTGATAAAATATTTATGGCAATTTTGTTATTAAAAAAAAAAATAGAATTTAAAATTACGATCAATAAAAAAAAACTGAAAACCAAAAACATAATCGAGCAGTTTTCCTTTCAGGGAAACAATGGAGTCAATGTTAGCAGAGCAGCAGTCAATGAGATTTCCTCACCGATTTCCATTTGAAATGGAGCAGCTACAAAGTGGCGCGAATAACTTAAGCCTTGAAGAGAAAGCTTTGTGGGCAGCGCGGTCACAAATTTTATTAAGAGCAGCAGCGGCCGCGGCGGTGGGTCCATATGCGCAGTTAGTCAGTCCAGCTCTTGTGTACCCAAGTGCCTCGACAGTTGCGGGATCCAGTCATCAGCAGCAGCAGCATCAGCAACAACAGCAACAGCAGCAGCAGCAACAACAACTGGGTCATCTCTGGTGGGCATCATCACTCGGACCGACACTTTTCGCGGCCGCGCATCATCACCAGCAGCAGCAATTGGCTGCTTCGAGTTCTCAACAAAATTCACCCTCTGGTCCAGCGGCACCACGGCCTATATATCCCTCAGCACTTGCACTAGCTCATCATAGATTTTCTCCATATCCAACTGCCATTTCCGGTCGTAAGCCCACTGTTACTTCAGCACCTTCACCTTCAGCTTCTAGAAGAGCTACACCTTCACCTACTGACAGTCTTTATCGTGAAGCACAGGATTTATCACCCTCGTAGTCATCGACTAAATCATTATCACTCTTATCATCATCATCATCATCATCATCGTTATCATAATGTTCTGTGTTTTCTAATAAAATTAAAAAAAAAAAAAATAAAAAAAAAAAAAAAAAAAAAACTGACACCAAGTGTGAGAAAAAATAAATTTGTTTTGTTAATTAAAATATTTTTATTTATAATAATATCAAGACGTTAATCAATAAATGTGCAAATAAAAAAACGGTCGAAGAAATGTAAAATAATCTGTATATTATTATATTTAATATCAATGGTGATTTATTAAATTACATATTATTGTTATCGTTATTTATGTTTTTCCTTTATTATGTATTATTGATATTATTATTATTATTATTTTAAGATAACGAATGTTATCGACGTACCTGAGGATTGTTGGTAATAAATGCGGATATAATCTCTAGAGAAGATAATTTATGTAGATTACTAACAATTCTCAGCCGTTATATATATAAATAATTATTGCTATGATGGAAATAGAGAGTAGAGTCGAATGTTATTGATAAATAAATTAATTAATTGATTGATTAATTATGTATTGTTAAAAAAAAGAAGTAAACTGCTTGTGTTAAAGAAAACTGTATTAGCTATTTTAAAGAAACGCTATTATGCAAGCTGTTTTACCCTGTAAATAAAATCCCGTGGAAAAAAAAATAAACAACAAAAACTCTTGTACTGAGCATATATTTTTTTTATTAATTATGATATTTTTTTTTTACCCTATTCCTTTAGTTTAAGGTAATTTTTGAATGCTGCAAAATTATTGGGGTAAGAGTAGAATTTGCTATTTTTTTTTTTTTTTTTATAAAATTATGGGAGAGGGTAAAATATCGACATGAGATTTTTTTTAATACCTTCTTTATAAAAAAAAAAAAAAATAAAATAAAAATATGCACATGTAGAAAATTAAAAAAACTCTAAGTGCAATTTTTTAAAATATTTTTTTTTTATAATTTATCGTTTTTAAAAAAAATCCAAAAATTATTAGATGTCTAATATGTACAATAATTTTTTGAATTTTTTACAAATGACAAATTTATGAGAAAAAAAATATTTTAGAAAATTGAACTTATAGATTTTTTTAATTTCTACGTGTGCATATTTTTAGTTTTGTTTTTTTACATTAAATTTTAGGAAAAAAAAAAGTGAAATTTACTCCAAAGGGAAGTTTATTTTAATATTAGAACTTCGAATCAGAGTGAGTGTGAATTTAACTTAAATTCAAATCATTCCGATGAAATAAAAAACTCTCTATTTACCCCTATGCAGGGTTTTTTTTCAAACCGGAATTCGAAGCGATTTGGATTTGAATAAAATCTGACTCAAAATTCACCTCCAATTTTTCGGTGTAATTTTTTTGATACTAATTAAATTTTCAGTAAAAGAAAAAATAAAACTAAAAATTTATTCGCACATTATAGATATTCTATTTGATATCAGTACACAAAAGTGCATGTAAAACTTATCAATAATTAATTCAAATTACCCAGTAGAGAACATTATAGTTCATGTATATATTTATACATAAATTGCAAGTCCCTACGGAGCGTTGAGTGATTCTTTCCTTTCTGCAGGGTAGCAAACATAACACATGCATACACCCTCATATATATACATATATATATAATACAAAGCAATACAAGGGTAAATGTTAGCGGAACAATTTGGCCCAAGTTACAGGATATTTGCGTTACCGCTCTTCTACTAAATCACGCGATCCGTTGTCTGTAATTATGATTCGTTGAATGAAATGTCAAGGAAACGGGGTAAAATGAGATTTTTTTTTAGGCTATAAAAGATTTTTATTTTTTTTTCTAATTTCTCTATCTGAATTATTTCTCTGAGGTAAAATGGGCCCCCAAAAAAAACAAAGTTTGGTCGAATTTTTTACACTAAAACACCGGCCCATTTTACCCCAGTCAGTTTTTTCCAGTTTTCAATAAAATAATAATTTTAAACAAAAAAAAATTTGTCTCTTGACCCGAACACTACCAAAAAATACACCGTCCAATTTTGCCTTAGTTTTAAAAAAATAAATATCAATAATCAAATAGTCATTTTCGTTTGATGATTATGATAATTAACATTTTTTTGACGTTTTAATTTTAACTCTCAGTATCAGTATTTTACAAAAAAAAAAAAAAAATTAATAATAATATCCGCTAAGCTATTGAGGAAGCTAATTTGCCAAAAAAAAAATCTAGAGTTCATGTCACCATCATAAAATTACTTACGAAAGAAGTCTATAGTCTTCGGTATTTTGTCTGCAGTATGTAGTAAAAAAAAAAAAAAACTAAAATACATAATTTCTTAGATGGATGTATGTACATCATCAAATTGTATAGATGGTGATTCGTGTGAAACTTCCGACAAGAAAAGGTGTCGAGTCACAGAGTATTAGTTGCAATGGAGTAAAAGTCACGCAGTACGCAGTTAATATTGGTACCTATGCATAACAGCTTTGAAGCCAGCTTACAAACAACAATAACAATAACAATAACACCAATACCACCATGAGTACCAACATTAGTGTACGTAATACATCTCCATGTATTTTCATCCACAAGTAACATGAAAACATGTGCGTGCGTGAAATGTTGAGTTATTAGTTACTAGTTTCTAAGTTTAACAGAAACTTACTGCTGATGAACTTCGCAGGTTTTGTTGTAAGTTGGTCATCATTATGTACGTGAATTAACTCGCGAGCTGCCGACGTTAAATATCGAATATAAAATCAAACTTCAAGACTTAACAGGTTAAATTAAAATTGCTACAACGGTGGAAGGCCAAGTCAATTGCCCTGTGCAATATTGTAGTGTTCAAGAGCAAAAAGATCATGTACATTGTACATTAGTATGAAATATAACTGTGCCAAGGTTAATGACAAACAACATTGAAAATAATATCCAAAGAAATTTTCAGGCAAGAAATTTTTTCTGTGAAGATAGAAAAAGTCTAGTTGTAGTGTTTATGATTTATTTCATGGAATGGTAATTTTAAATTTTCATGATTTTTAGATGAACGTGTAGAGAAAATACATCATGGATGGAAATATGTGAATAGAAATTATGTTTTTTTATTTTTATGTTCGGTGCAATAGTATTTCTATTAGTTGTTAAGCATCAGGGTTACCATAAGAAACAAAAATTTGAATAATTAAAGAAATGAAAAATCAAAAAAATTTTAGATAAAGTTGATATTTACTTATTTTTGATGCAGAATATATATAATTATTGTCATTTAAAGCAGTGGATTTTATAAAAAATATAATAATGATTAATGCTTAAAATATATATTTATATTGTGATAAACATATACCAGCTCAAATGATTAGTAATTTAATAATAAACAAATTTATTTAAATTCCAAAAATTATATATTTGGAAAAGAACTCATTTTTGCTACATCATACATTTTGGCCACATTCTCAAAATATTTATAACCGAGTTCAGTCTTATTTATGCCTCAAAATTGAATATGTCGCACAAAATGAGACCTTTAGTCGATTTTTCATATTCAAGACTAAATTCAAAAATATATTCATACTCAAAAATGAATGGTTGGTTAATTATGACTTTTTGGAAAAAATTTTGAACCATAGTGTTACCATTTTTTGAAAAAAATTTCCGAAGTTTTATTTTAGAATTTGTCAATTTTTTGAAAAAAGTTTAGAAAATAGGAACGAGCGAAAAACCAACAAATATTTCTAGTTACAAATTTGGAAAAATTCAACTGAAGAGTCAAATTTGTAAATTCACTCTGCATAATTTTCTTTTCGAACAAAAGGTATTTTAAGATCTGAAATTACTTCAAAATTTTTCTGTTCAAATTCGGAAGCCTTTATTAAATCAAAATTTGAACCAACATTTTTATAACTTACCTTCTTTAAGATTTGATCTGCATAGATCTTACTGTCCCATTATTCAGATCAAATTTTATAGAATGCATTCAAATCTTCGTAGAACCAATTATTTTTTTTTTTTAATAACTAAAATTATAAAATTTGATCTTACACTCAAACAATTTTTTTCCATACATCAATTGCCTTGTAGTTTTTAAGAGCAAAAAGTTCATCACATTACATACCCTGTAAATATAAAATATAAGTATGTCAAGGTTAATTGTCGTAGTGAACATTAAAAATAAAATTAAAGAAAAAATGATTAAACACGGAAAATTAAGTAGCGGCCTTTTGATGCGAAATGAAGGCATTATAAAGTCATTAGGATTAAAACTCCTCCTTCTCCATATACATTTCGTACTCGGTCGTCTTAATAAATTTTGTTACCTTCTCTGCCTTTCACATCTTATACAGTATTTACTGTAATTTATGTGCTAATACATCGCAATATTTTATATGAATAAACAAAACATTAACGGCCTCACTGATGCGTACGGAAATAAACTCAGCAATAGCCTCTTTTTACTTCCCACTCACACATCAAAGCCCAAGAACAGGAACAAAGAATCTAAACATCACAGTTAGTTCTCAATTTGACCGCGGCGCTGTATTTTTATTCTAGCCGAATATGGTAATAGGTTAGCTTCGCTTTAATAACAAGTTAGTTAACTGATGCCCAGATCCATCTACTGATTCTCGATACGTTGATGCTCATCCAGCGTGTCTGTTAAATCTTTAATTACCCAAGTGTTCTAGGTGTACGCCAGGTCAGGTACTGAGGAAAAAGGAGAACATGATGAGTAGTCTTGCATTAGCCTTAGAAGCACCAAGAAAAAGAACAAGACTTGGGTAAGAGTAAGACGAAGCTTGTTCGCTTGTTCTGGACGTCAGCCGGCAACGTAACGCCCACTTCCGCCGATAGAGGTACTTTATTCTTGCAAGTGGAGAGGACTTGAGATTATTTAAGATATTCATTGTTGTTTACTTTCAGAGCCGTGGATTAGTCTATTGTCATTTTGTAATAATGTACACGCGGATAATTTTACGGTTGTAATTATACAGAAGCTCTAGGCAACCGTGAAACAATTTAATGATCTAAAAAGATATACTACTTGTTCGAGTAATTTTTAATCAAATTAAATATAAATATACTCTAGGATATGTAATTAAAAATTTCGCTATTAATGCTGATTTTTATCATAATTTTATAATGTTATTATATTAATATATGAACATTTATGATTATATATGAATCACATATGATCATAAATGATCGTATGAGTTATAAATGTTCATATATGACTAACATATAATTATATATGAACATGTATAAATCATATATCCGCACATATGAACATATAATTTATGTGATGTGTAGATGAATTAGACAGGAACATTTACATTCATACATGTTTGTATGTGATTACGTATGTTCATATATGACTAATATATAATTATATATGAACATATATAAATCATATATCCGCTCACATGAACATATAATTTATGTGATGCTTAGATGAATTAGACAGGAACATTTACATTCATATATGTTCATATGTGATTACATGTGTTCATATATGACTAATATATAATTATATATGAACATATATAAATCATATTTCGGCACATATGATCATATAATTTATGTGATGCTTAGATGAATTAGACAAGAACATTTACTTTCATATATGTTCATATATGATCACATATGTTTATATATGACTCATATATAATGATATATGAGCATATATAAACATAAATGTTTGTATATGATGCTTAGATGAATGGGATCAAAACACTTCGTTTCATATATGATTCCATATAACCATATATAAATCATATATGAACGTATATGAACTATATCTTAATATATGATGTTAAGATGAATTATACAAGTACATTTACTTTCATATATGTTCGTATATGATCATATATAAGTCATTAGTGTTTATATATGGCTCATATATAATTATATATAAATCATATACCGACACATTTAAATATACATGTTTGTATGTGATGCTTAGACGAATGAAATGAAAAATATATCTTCTCATATGAGCATCTATTGAGCATCACATATGAAGATATAGTTCAGGTACGTTCATATATGATTTATATATGGTTATATATATTCATATACATAAATGTATATAACCATATATAAATCATATATGAACGCATCTAAACTATATCTTCGTATTCGATGCTAAGATGTATTATACAAGAACATTTACGTTCATATATGATTTATATATGGTTATATATATTCATATACATAAATGTATTTAATCGTATATAAATCATATATGAACGCATCTAATCTATATTTTCGTATGTGATGCTAAGATGTATTATACAAGAACATTTACTTTCATATATGTTCGTATATGATCATATACGAACAGTATGTCGTCAGATATGAATATATATGTTCAAATCTGCTGCTTAGATAAATTGGGCAAGAATCAACATTCTTATAAATGTTCGTAAATAATCATATAGCATCATATATGATTCATATAGCGTTATATATATAATAATGTATGAAAATTTTTCCATAGACAGCTATTTGTATAGTAATTTTTCTACAAATTTATGTAGAAATTATTGTAAAATATTGTAAGTGTAATTAATTAAGTTGAAGTTGATATTAAGGTTGAGGTTTAGGTTAAAGTAAAACAGAGTAATTTAAGATTATGATAATTAAAATTACGAGGTGTGTAAAAGTGCTCATAAGAGGATTGAGAGCAGTGTGTGGAGTTAAATACTGAAGGTATATAATAGTTGTAGTGTTACATTAGCTAGATGTAGACTAGCATTAATTATGTCTGCTTCACAGGTGCCAACAACTCGATTATCAGCAAGCGATCCGATCTGATCGTACTGGGGTTTGGATTGTTGTGTGTGCCGACTGCTCGAGATATACTACATTTATATACATATATATACATTATATATTATATATATGTTACATTAGACGTGTAGTGGAATAGAGTAGCGAAAAGAGTGTTGTTTGAATACAGCAGAGGAGGTTTTACATGCGATTGTAAGTATGTAATGTGTGGATATTTATGTATGTTAGTATATATTTTAGATGTGAATACATATATTCATATATCGCGTGGGCGAAGCTAATATTTTGTTATTTGTTACTTAAACTCACGCATCAGTAGAGCTGTAGAAACAAGTGTGTGGTCATGATCGTGGTTTATGAGAGGGTTACTTACTTTTTGTGCATTCTCGACCATTTATTTAGTTTTTGTTGCTCGGAATTAGAGACGTTAAAATAATGTCGTTGGATTACGACAGTATCGCGTGTGATAACGCTAGTATTTTTACTTTTATTTTCATAATAATCAACAGTAATTATCGCGTTGAAGTATGAATTTTTTTTATTCACGTGCTTTTATCTTTATTTTATGCGATGGGCTGGATGGTAATTTTTAAAAGTATGTTTTTATGGTTAATTTTTAATGTATGATATTTTCTTATGCTGTATTTTAACTTTAAAGGATGTGAGATTCATAATTATTATAATTTCTTTTGAATTACTATGGAAGTGTAGTTTTGCTCAGGAAATTTTATTGTAGATTTGATAACAAAAAAATTTGCTGATAAATCATTTTTATGGTATCCGGTAAAAAAAATCATCTCATTTCCTTTACTGTACATGGAAAAAAGAACTTTGGAAAAATTACAGTTTTCAGTGCGAAAACAGGATTCTCGTATAAAAACTTCAAATATACTGTAATAATTGAAACTATTTTTAGTAATTGAAAAAAATGGATTTCTTAAGGCAAAAATTTTTACTCACTTCAAGAAATTTTTTGCATTTAGCATTGAAAATAAAAATTTTCATGAGCCATGGAAAAATTTTTAGAGGCGAGACAAAATTTTTCATGTCCTAAAAAAATTCTTGTTTTTATTTCAGAACGCGACATTTTTTTTGCGTGACCATGGCAGATCTAGATTACGGTAAATTACGGTAATTACCATAATTTGCCGTAATTTACAGTATTCGAAAGAATTACGGAATTTCACAGCAAAAGTGAAATATTTTTACCATAAATTTGCAATAAGAATGCAATATTTTTACCATAAATTTGCAGTAAGAATGCAGTACTTTACCGTAAATTTTCGGTAAGAGAGCGGTAACACAGCAAAATTGCGGCATGCCTACGGTATTTAACCGTAAAGTGAAGTATTCCATTCTAAAAACCGCAAAAATCCCGAAAATAAGGATAAATTGCTGCATTTTACTGCAAAATTCTGCAAATTACGGCACGTTTACCCATGGACACCGTAAATTATGGAAAATGCGGTAAATTACCGTAATACGAATCTACCAGAGTAAGAAATACTGCTTTTCTGAGTGCAATTATAGATACCAAATTTGACAGTTTCTGATGTATTTCAAATCGAATGAAACTTTACCATGGACTAAATTCTATTAAGAAGTGAAAAAATTCTTACATGAAACTGTAATAATTACAATATGTTTCAGAAATGATGCAAAGTTTACAGTTTCGAAGTAGAACACTGCTGATATTGGGAACTGTATTTTCTCCACCATTTTTTTTGACGATTTTTCCAGCCACAAAAGTTGGCTCAGTTCAAACCCAGCATGGTAAATTTTCATCAAATTTTTTTTTTCTCTCATACTCTATTATTCCTTAAGAAATAAATTTATTTACAGAAAAAAAAAAATAAAATTTATAAACTAAATGAAATTTATTCCACTGTAAAATTAAAATAATACAAGTATTGATTTAGTCATTGATATATTTATACATATATGTTAAATTACGCAAAACTGAAGTTTTGTGTATGGATGAGAGAATTGAAGAGGAAGCAGAGTAGAGAAAAGTAGAGAGAGAATATTCTGTACAGAGATTGCACAGCTGCGAATATCGCACGGATTTACAAATTACATGCATACACATATATCTATATATCTATATATCTATATATGTGTGTAGCAATTTGATACAACGTTACACATATGGAGTATAGAAGCACAGATTTGAAAATACATGTAGCTTACCAGAGCACGTATTAATTGATCGAATTAATTTGCGAACGTGTTGGATACGTTCGGCTTCCACAATTCGATATACATTGTACCTTGTTCACCAATTACTGTGCAACTAACACTCTTAAACACATACATGTATACAGATATTACATGTACAACATATATATATATATATATACATACATAAAAAGGCAGATATATAACTCCCTCCTCCTACCGAAATAACACACCCTAAATTTTGTTCGCTGATTTTACGCGACGGTTTTAATCCAATACGATGCCCCTTACAGCTCGTTGCACACTATTATTATTTCCGCAGTGATTCTTGAATTAATTTAAATTTTAAATATATTTAATGTACATTATAAGCATGTAAAATATCATTTCGAATTGAAATTTAATATTTTAATAATTAAAAGAATTGTTTTAATAATTAATTAATACGTACCTTGTTTCTGTATGTGCTATGGTTTTGTGTGCTAAATATATATGCAGGATGACATGTTTTTGAGTCGCTAGATCGGCGACAATGGACCACTTTGTTCTCTAAAGTATAATTTTAAAATAAAAGTCAACTCTAATTTCGCTTTTGTCGATTTGATTTACTGCTGAGTTTTGGCTTAAATATTTTTGCCAGCTCGTTTTTACTTTACTTGTTTTATTTAAATGTTTTGACTTTTTTCGTCTGCATACTAAAGCTTGTAATATTAAAGTTTGTTTTAGACTTTTTATTAATTATTTATTTTGAAGTAGCGGAGATTGAGGCACGTTGGAACGAAATTATTTTTAAAAATTACTGTTAATTAATTTATACATATATATTTATTTATTTATCACTTTAATTGCCTACACTGTAAAAAATTTTCATATTAAATTCGGAGTAAAATTCACTCCGAAAGGAAGTTTATTATAATTTTTAAACTCCGGTTCAAAATGAAATTAACTCTTAATGGGAAATTTTTTTTTTAAATTTTAAATTTTGAATCAGAGTAATTTCAAACTTAAATAAACTCCAGGTTACTCCGCTGCAAAATCCGTATGTGGAGTAATTTTTTCTAAAACTCCGAAATTTCGAGTGACGGACTGAATGTTAAAGAAAATTTATAATCACTCCGAATTCAAACCCGATTTTTAATTGCATAATTTTTTTTTCAACAAGAAAATTATTCATTTTCTATATTTCTCCCCCCCTCCCCGCCCCTATATTTCATATCACTTCAATTAATTATAGTTTCAAAATAAATAAATTTAAATCAAATTTTAAAATAAATAAATTTAATCAAATTAAATAAATATACAAATTGGTTTTTCCCAAATTTTTGCTGAGACCCATTTTGCCCCGAGTGCTTCATGTCCCATTAAAATACAGTTTTGGCTCGATTCTTAACTGAAAGTAATTTTTTGATGCAATAAATTCTGTATAAAAAATAAAATAAATGATTTTTAAATTAAAAAAGATAAACTTGTGGGAAAAATAACATGTCCAAATACTCAAAGTTAAAAAAGAATAAAAGCCTGATGTATTAAACATAAAAAATATAGACAGACGTCATTGAGCACTTACCGATCTTTATACGGGTGATATCTCTTGCTGAGAATTGTTCGAGATTTCAAAGGAAAAGGACTTATGGATATCATCAATGTGTCTATAATAATGCGTTTTTTTTTTTTTTGTTCCTTGTATCCATAAGTACATAAATAAAATGTATACCACACTTCTGTGTAATGCTTAGTGTATACTCATGTTGAGCGGCATCAATGTCACGCGTACTAACCGATCGATCAATCGTTTTTGAGTGGATAAGTTTTTTTTTTTTTTTTTTTTTTTTTTTTAGAATATTGTTGATTACATGAGTATAAGATGAGAAGCTTTAGAAATCTGCGGGTAACCATCATTTTCATTTTTTTTTTTTTTTTTTTTTTAAATAGTCTTAATGATTATTTATCGTTGTTTAATAAAGTCTAATAGATAAATATATAACAAAACAATTTGGGGACAACGGAAATGAAAATTTTTTTCTCATTCAAAAATGTACATTTCCATAAAATTTATATTATTCAAATTTCTTATTTAATGTAAATGATGGTAAGAAAAAATTATGGTTGGAAAACTATGGTTGGAAAACTATGGTTGGAAAAAAAATGTCAGAAGAAATTCAAAGAAATTTGTGTTCTAAAAAAGTTAAATAATAAATTTGAAAGCGTTGATACATTTTTTATGAATTTCTTCAAATGAATAAATTATTATTTATGTCGAGTGATATGAATTGTCGTTCATTCAAAATTACAAGCGCTTTTGCATTTAATACTGCCAAAAAAATTTACCAAAAATTTAACTGAACAATTCTTATAAAAATTAACATCGATTTGCATCACCAGTATATAGGCATTACAAATAAATTATAATTATTTTTTCCATTGAAAAAAAAATTAAATGTAATTTATTAATTCAAAAATAAAACTTTTAAATCCTCATGACACCGGCCCAATAAACGAGTAGTCTTTTCATGCCACTCTACTAATAATTTCACGGTTTTCAAAAATCTATAATCCCAAAGTCTGAGGTAAAGTAACTTTCAAACAACACACTCTTCTTCCCGCTTTATTTCACCTTAAATTTACACACATTAAAAATCTGCTTTTCTGCTTACATATCTTTCATTTTCTACGTGGCTGTGAAAATATTTTGAGCAACCATTCATTTCGGTACTCTTTGGATTCAAAAAAAAAAAAAAAAAAAAAAAAAAAAAAAAAAAAAATTCATACATGCATCCTATATTTTTATCTTACAAAACAATATTACGTACAACAAAAAAAAAATATATGTATATATATAATTCGGTTGACATGTTATGGTTTTTCAATTATGCTACTGTTATATTCCTTAAAGACGCTAAAAAAATCTATATATATTTATAAGAATTGTGTAACGATAATAACATAAAGAACTAAAATCGATATCTGTGAAGTTTCGACAGCAAATCTCTTGTTCATCCTTCAACTTTTTGTCAAGAGTGTTTTTATCCTGTTAAACTGTCATGATCGATGGTAAAAAGATGAGTGAGGAGTTTTTGTCGTGGTTTATTTTGTTGTCAATCAAAAAAAAAAAAAAAACATATATATATATGTATATATATTCAATAGTATGACCTATTAATATTTGCACATTAGAAAATTTTTAAGGTAAAAAAATATAAAAAAAAGAAAAAAGTCGAAGGAAAATAAATATAAGAATGAAAAATATATATAAGAAGTAATATATTGAATAAAAATGTGTAAAAATATATGACAATAAGAAGTCAAAATATACATTACATGGAAAAGTAAATTCTTTGTATAGATAAATAGTAAAGTTTGTTGAATGACAATAGACATGGTGGATGTTGTCTAAATAGGTTGGAAATCGTTGGTGGCCGTGGTGGCAAACGAGTAGTGGACAAAATACGTGTGGTGTCCGTGACGAAACGCGCGACTGCAGGTGGCCCACAGATGCCAGGGATTACGGGGTTTTATATACCCCAGCGGGATATTGATCCTATTGTGCTGAGCGTCGAGCCAACAGCGAGAACGACACTGTGAGATGTGTGAGAAGTGAGAAAGATATGTATATATATGTATATATATGTATATGTATACATGTAAAGGTGAAGGTGGAGTTATAGGTAAAGGTATGGGTATGTGTGGTTAGATAGAGAAAGAAACAAACCAAGATGATGATCGGAGTTAAGTACACGAGTGAGGAGGATGACAAATAAAATAATAAAAGGTTATAAAAAGATGTGGATGGTTGCAACTAACCACGCAAACCTATTCTGATTTTTCATGCATCTTTACACGCGTGATCACCAATTAATTTACTATTAATTTATACTCATCATGGTTTTTATTTCTAAAACATTTTTTTTTTTTTTAGGAACTGAAAATAAATTTTTTTTTCAAAGCGGATAATTTATGAGAAAATTAACTTAGTTCGTAAATATTTAATTAGCGATCTGCTAAAATTTTTGTAAAAATTTGTGTCATTCTCAGATGAAAGTATTACTGGGTCAAAAGTTCATTTACGGATGATTATTTGGTATTTATTTTTGTTTGAGAATATGAATTTGATATTAGACCTTATTTTTGTGAAAAATATGTCAATGGTAATTAATATTTTAAATGTCATTAATTTTTGACTCGGAAAACTTTCACCTAGAAGGTATAAATTTATTTTTTATAGATTTTGCATTCACTGTTGATATTTAAGAGTTTGATAGCTTAATAATAAAATGTATTTACTGAAAAAAATTACATTGGATTAAAGCCGATGGTTATTCGAAGTTAAGTGTGATTTCATGATTAGCTTGACCTTTCAAGTTAGAGGAGGTTTTATTTTTAAAAAAAATCAACGCCAATTTCATTGGAATGTTTCATATTTATATACATATATGACATCAAATTCATTAAATTGATGATAATTTTTTTGAATTAAAGAAAAACCTGAAAAATACTTTTATTTTTTTTTTCTCCTTATAATCATATATTTCATTGATTATATATTAGTTACCTTCAACTTTAATATTAATTTTAAAAACAACCCCTATTTCTAGCTGCTATGATTTTTTTTTCTATTTTTGAGAAAAAAGAGATGACCAAAAAACATCTTTTTTAACAAAATAAATCGCATGATTATTTATATATAAATTTTCAAAAAAAAATACGAACTGATGTCATGCAATTTGAAGTCAAAGTCACAAGAAAAATTTTTCGACAAAATTTTAAGCTGCCCGATTTCTGACCGACTCTCTTGTATTCAAATAAAATTGATGTATTTTATCGCAATTTTTTATCAGAACAAATTTCGGATAAATTAATTCCGAGATTTAATTTCGAGTCTTGAAACCTTTAAACAAAGACTTAATTTACATTTTATACAAAAGATAATCATGATTGGGTTTAAATGATTTAAAAAGGAAGCTGCTCATTCACTCGGAATCACGACATCACGTCGACTAGATGAACAAGTTACGGTTCTTTGAGTTGCTTTCGTGTCTGAAAGCTTTTGTCTTTTTATCTAATCTATCATTTCACTCTTCCAACACTTGAAAAAAAAACCTTTCGATAATCTAAATATAACATCCATTTAACGTCAATCAAACGGCACCCGAACGATAAAATATTTTATCATGACAAATAAAAAATTTCGATTTAAATGAGAGTGACAAATAAATGGTTCTGTCGATAGGTATGTATATTTGTATATAGTTCACAGCAGATCGAATAAACAACACAAAACGGGATTCCGTAAATTCCAATCCTGTTGGGGCCGTTACACTTGGAGAAGCACGAGCCGTCAGGAAACGAGGCAATTTGCCTGTCGCAGACGAGAAAACGAGCAAACCTTTTTTGCTCTGACTTCAACTGCTCGACTCTTTACTACTCTTATTGCTCTGAGAAGCATGTTCGATTTTTTTAGTCTCGAATTGCACGGGCGTATCACGATGGCACGCAACTTTACGAATTATCTCGTATGTATACACAATACTAAGGTGCAGTGGGAGTTGGTAATTTCCGATCAACAAAAAAAACAAACCCAAGAAATCTATCGAGAAAGCCAAAGGGCCTGAGAAGTCAATCTTGTGCAAACACGATAACGGGACTTTTATTTTTTTTTTTCATCACTTTTATTGAATACTCAAATAAATAATAAATTTTTCTTATAACGACAGCATTTTTAGTTAAGAGAAATTTTTTAAATTCTCATAACAAGAAATTCTGTAAAAAATTTCAGAAAAAATGATGAAAATCTATGAGATTAATTTTTGAATTCAAATCAGGGAAAATTTTACGGATCGACAGAAATTTTTAAAATTTTAGTTTCTTAGGCTGCCGCTAGATGGCGAGTGGCTAAAATTTTTGGTCGCGATGAGAGACATGATGTAAAATTATTATATTCATGTGGTTTGAAAAGTTCAAATTTGAGTCCAGTGTTTTTTTTCTGTATATCGTAAAGACATGGACAAATCAAAGTATAAGCATAAAAAATATATGAAGCCATACGTAATTTGACTTTATTAATAAAGAATAAACTTTTCAAACTGAACTGAATAGGTCGAACTTCGTAATAAGCAAAATTTCTGATTGAAATAAAATTTCAGTTTTTGTGAGCTCTAATTATTTTTCCTGCTAATTTTCCAAAGTTCAAATTATGCACAAAAAAATTTTGATTCACTCATTTTTGAGAACAAAAAACCACTATTTATTTTACTTTTTTTTTTTTAATTGATGGGCAAAGTTTTGAAAAAATTATTTCGATCAACTTTTATGACAAAATTTGAAATCTTCAAAAATTTTTTTGTACATAAAATTTTCAAGCTAAAATATTTATTTAAAAATTTTAGAAATTAAATTTGAACCCTGTGACTGCGAGCTAAACTCGCCAATTCTCGACACAATTTTTAAATTTAATGACCACTTTTTTTTATCGCATCTTAGAAAAAAAAAAAAAAGAGTAATTAAGACTCAATATAATTACAAAATAATTCATTCGCGGCCAATTGCCTTTGAGTAAATCGAAACGGCTTTAATTAATGTCCCTAAATATTTTTATACTAAAAAAATATAAAAGAAAACTTTAAATAATGAGCCTCGAATGTTATTTTCTTAAGCATTTGAAATAATAGAAAATAATACATTATACCGGCAGTAAACGTAAATCGTAAAGGCGTAGTAGAGAAGAGTAAATGTCTGGTGTTTTGTTACACAGCTACTTCGAGTATAATTAACTCAAACGGACGGCGCTCCAGTTGCTTCCGTTCACCGAATATTCCAACTCGGATATTTCTTAACTGTACCACCCCGTCGAGAGACACGCCAAAGGGTAGAAAGACACGATTACACTCTTAATGGTTTCCTACTCAATTATCTCGCAATCGCATTCTCTTTCAGCTTTTCCAAGATTGGTTTTTACACTCACCCCATTTCCTTTTCTTCAGTTTCCACTTAAATCCCCAATTCACAATCTACCGCACAGCACTATATCTTTTTCCCATAAACAAAATTATTTCTCACGGAGAAAATTTTAGTATATTATCTGCGATACTAAATTTTTAATTTCAACTATTTGAAATAATGATGAATGTTACCATAAACTTATCTCCGAGCAGGGCTAAAATCTTTAGGATTTTGATGAATATAATCACAGCAACAAATTGACAATACAAGTAATTGATCTCTGCTCTAAGAGACCAAAACAGAAGACCTAAAAATTGTTATCAGTATCAACCAGAAATAAGATGTCGGCGATCAGTAAAAGGCCGGTCTTTGCGCTTTTACTAAATAAAAAGGTTTATTATATAGAAAAGGATAAGAATAATGAGGATGAGGATCAGAAGAGTGAGAAGAGGGCAGCAAACGGGCGGATGTGTCTGAGGTAATTGAGGCTACGGGTCATCCGGGTCGAAGGAGTCACGAGTCACGAGCGAGCGGTTGCGAACAATGCCTTCACCCTTTGACTTTCTTTCTCTTCTTTAACTTCTTCCACTTCTTAACTCCTTCTTTAACTCTTTCAATTCCTTTCCCCTCTGAGTCAAACTTATTTTATAACTTTTATTTTAAAATCCCTCCACCTCTTTTCACTTCTTCCTCTTGGTTTCCTTATTCCTCTTCATAAGCTTCTTAGCTCTTCAAACTTTAAATACATCTACCGATCATTACAATCGGCAAACTTGTTACAAACCCTTTCAAATATATATACATATACATATATATGTACAAAAGTAAGAGAGTAAAGTTGGTAAAGATCAAGAACTCTCTTTATAACTCTCTTTTGATATCAAACCTCAACTCGGTACCTTATTAGATTATTTTGATCCGCGGTTTTGATTACCATTGAAACAAACGATTATTTATGGCGTCGGGTAATATTATTATGAAACCAAGGGTTCTCTTTAAACTTATACTCTTACTCTTGTTATTATTATTTTCTTATGTCTCTGATGACCTGAGATACACATGGATTATTTGTATCGAATGCTTTTAAGAGACTCGTGTCGGCCTTAGGGAATTTTAACCAAAAAAATAATAAACGCTGAGTAGGTATATCAATGGGAATGTGATATACATTCGAAACAATACTTGTGTACTGCATACTATACTAATTTTTTATACAAAATATTATAGAAAAATTACTCGCAGATAGCAATTAGTCAAAAAATTTTCATATATGGTTCATATACAGATTTTATGAGAGTAAATGTTCTTGTTTAATTTATCTAAGCATCATATATGAACATATATGTTCATTTGTGTCCACATATGATCTATATATTAACATATATGTTCGCTTGTGTTCACATATGGACTATATATGTTCGTATATGATTTTACATCAATCATATATGTTCATATATGATACATACATAAAAATTGTCAGTAAATAGTTTTGTTTAATTTATCTTAGCATCATATATGAACATATATGTTCATATTGTTTCACATATGGTTCATATATGCACATATATAATTATGTATGGATTAGATACGAACACTTATGGAGTAAGAATGTTTTTATCCGATCCATCTAAGCATCATATATGAACATATATGTTCGTTTGTGTCCACATATGATCTATATATGTTTGTATATGATTTTACATCAATCATATATGTTCATATATGATACATACATAAAAATTGTCAGTAAATAGTTTTGTTTAATTTATCTAAGCAATATATATGAACATATATGTTCATTAGTGTCCACATATGATCTATACATGTTTGTATATGATATTACATCAATTATATATTTTCATATATGATATATACATAAAAATTGTCAGTAAATGGTTTTGTTTAATTTATCTTAGCATCATATATGAACATATATGTTCGTATTGTTTCACATATGGTTCATATATGCACATATATAATTATGTATGGATTAGATAAGAACACTTATGAAGTAAGAATGTTTTTATCCGATCTATTTAAGCATCATATATGAACAGATATGGTCGTTTGTGTCCACATATGATCTATATATGTTTGTATATGATTTTACATCAATCATATATGTTCATATATGATACAAACATAAAAATTATCAGTAAATGGTTTTGTTAAATTTATCGAAATGATCATATATGAACATATGTGTTCATGTATGGTTCATATATGCTCATATAAAATTTTATATTGATCATATATGAGTAATTAATCTTTATATATGATCACATATGAATATTATGAGAGTAACTGTTTTTGTTCGATTTTTTCGAGTGTCATATACTAACATGTATGTTCACATGCATCACACGTATGGTTCATATACACTCATATATAATTACGCGCGGATCATATACGAACATATATGGTTCATATATTTTCATAAGAAGTTTAATTCCATTTAAAAATATGAACATGCAGCATAATTGTCCCACTGTTACCTAAATACCTTAGCGGTGATTTTACATGTAATGTTTAATAAAAATTGAGAACAATGTATGTTAACTATTCTGACATACTCTTTATCGTTTAGTTGCGGTCTTTGAATCCGATTTAAGATTTTTTATAAAGGAAAGATCTCCCACGCTGTATCGCAATGTATTCCATGTCTGACAAGCAATCGAAGACAAATTAGCGTTGCGTGATGCGCGTTCGATAGCGGAACAAACAATCTTGTACCCTAGTCTCTGGTTTTAGACATGCACTTTGATTTGTGTTTCAACTCGACGTTTTGCAGTGGAAACCTTTTTATGTCGTGTTAGTTATGTCACGAAGAATTACTGGGACAATAAAGTCTTTTAGAACGAAGGACGTTTGCTTGTTTTATTCATTAATTTTTTTTTTTTAATAATTTATTTCTTGAAATGCTGGTTCAGATCATGCGATTCCATGTTTTTTGTATTTTTGCAAGCATCGCATTAAAGAAAATCGACAAGACATCTAATGATCTGTATGCTCTATAATAAAATCATCAGATATATCTCCTAAATATATAATCAAAATATATATACACTAAAAAAATCGGTGTTAATATTCAGACCAAAATTAGACTTTTTCTGCCTAATTTTTCTTTTCCTCTGTTTTTGATCATTTGTGTCAACACAAAAAAAAAATTAGCACTGCTTCCGGTGTTATTCTAACACCATTCTCTGGGTTGAATTTAACACCTGGACAGCATGGACTTCCACTGTTTTTTTCACACATTGATGACTCGAATTAAATCACGAAAAATTTTGAATATAATTAGCGCGCGAAATTTGATTTTGCAAAAGTATATACAAAAGACATTTGAGATATATTAGCGACGAAAGGTAAAATTTAAAAGTGTAAAGTTAAAAGTGCAAGACAGATCGCGTGTCTCAGGTTATTATTACGCCATTAAAAATCCTTCTTGTAGTAAGGTGCGAGGATTCGCGGCGCTTTGAGATGTTAAAGGATATATGTCTACCTCAATAACGTACATAAATACGTTATATACATATATATACCATATATCCACGTATGTTAGTATGAACGAGTTTCAGGTATATAAAAGTTAAATAGCGATATATACATACAGGGTCCCTCAGTAAAGGAAATAGCCTGAAGCGTCAGCGATTCACTGGCACCAACAGCCACAAGGATCATGCGGTAGGTGAACGACGATGCGGTAGCTGGCTTAATGCTCGTACACTTAAGTCAATGGATACACGGTAGTGATAGTGCTGGTGCTGATTCTGATGCTGATGCTGATGCTGATGTTAATACTGGAGCTGGATCTGGAGCTGATTCTGAAGCTGATGGTGATGGCGGCGGCGATCTTGTTGGATCTCTTGACGATATGCCCACCGGAAGTCTGAGACAAGTCCGACGAGAGAAACTGGCCAACGGGTACATCAACACCTTTAATGTTAGTCGCTACTGTCTGACTCTCAAATCACTTTTATTTAATAGCTCATCATCATTTTTTTTTCTTTACATATTTTAGCTGAGGTTTGGTTGTAATTACATGTGATTTTTTTTGTTGCTGTTGTTCTTTATATAAATTCACGTCATTAATGACTATTAAAAATAATTTAAAAAACGTTAATTTACGTTTGGTTATTTTATAATTTAGTATTAAGGTGTATCGCGAGGTATATAGAGAGAGAATTTGAAAAAAAAAAAAAAAAAATGTTGCAGGTTGCTACAGAGACAAATGAGTTTTATCACGACGGGATCTAAAAGCCCGAAGGTTGACCGCCCTGACTAATTTCAAAAAAACACGGACTATCTACTCTTATGGCATTTCGGCTTTCATATATATATGTATATACATATGTATATGTATTTTTATCTCTTGATGATCTTTACACTCATGTTGATACATCAGACTAATTTGTAAAAGATCGACATGACTAATTTTTTTATCAAG
The DNA here is from genome assembly GCF_026212275.2 of Microplitis demolitor. Classification (NCBI taxonomy): domain Eukaryota; kingdom Metazoa; phylum Arthropoda; class Insecta; order Hymenoptera; family Braconidae; genus Microplitis; species Microplitis demolitor. The sequence goes on along the minus strand of NC_068551.1, from coordinate 4,286,669 downwards.
AACTAAATAAAAAGGAATGACGTACTAAAAAATATTATAAAAAGTTACTAATCTGTCGTCAAGTATCTAATGGAATTTTTGGTTATCTAAAGTGTTAGGTTGATTTTTAAATTTATGTTAATCCGTTGTAGTATTTAAAATATGTCATGTTTTTTTTCGGTTAATTTAACTTGGATTTTTTAAATTAGTTTTGATTTATTCGGGTACAATATTCTGTGGCTAGAGATGGAGGATATTAAGTAATTTTGAATATGTGTGGAGGAATACGGGCGAAGTGAGACACCATGGATTTTGTGGGGAAAAGTTGGATGGTATTTTAGATAAAATAAAAAAATTTTGATTGAAAATTTTTATTTTGTATCTGGAAGAATGTGACAGTACTTGGGTTAAAGAATTAACTTGATTTTGACTTTTTTCAATTATTAAACTTGATTTTGACTTATAAGGCTATAAGTCAAATTTGACTTGAATTCGATTTAGTTGACTTCAATTTTTAAATTAAAAAAGTCAACAAAGTCGAGTTTGACTTGGACTTAACTCAAAGACTTAAGTCAAGTTTGACTTGGAATTGAGTTAAAAATTCAAGTCAACTAAGTCGTTTGATTTAGACTTGACTTAAAAATTAAAGTCAACTAGGCCAAGTTTGACTTGGATTTGAGTTAAAACTTAAGTCAACTTAGTCGTTTGATTTAGACTTGACTTAAAACTTAAGTCAACTTAGTCGTTTGATTTAGACTTGACTTAAAAATTTAAGTCAACTAGGCCAAGTTTGACTTGGATTTGAGTTAAAAATTCAACTAAGTCAATTAAGTCAACTAGGCTATGTTTGACTTAGATTTGAGTTAAAATTCAAGTCAACTAAGTCAAGTTTGACTTGGATTTGAGTTAAAAATCCAAGACAACGTGACTTTAATTTGATTTAGTTAGTGTAAATCGGTACTAAGTAAGACTATTTAAAGTCAATAATAAGTCAACACCATATATGTTTTTATATCTCAAAATATGTTTTTTATTTTTTAAAAAAAGAACTTAAACGTTGTCTTGCTGAACTTGCTCTACAATTTTCAAAATCATGCCAAAATCAAGTTATTTTTTTGATCCAGGTAAAGTTACTAAAGATTTTTACAAAAAAAAGTTTAAATTACCCCATGGCCGTGTTGCCCTCATGTAAATTTAAAAAAAAAATTATGAAGACCCATTTTGTCCCAACGGTTTTGTTTTCCCCACTATAGTGTCTAAAAAATTTTTGAAAAAAAAAAAAAAAAAAAAAATTTTGTAGAATAATGCCTTTTTTTTTACTCATATCTAAAGATATATTTCTGTGTGGATGTATGCAATTATATTGTGAGTTTAATCTACTTATAATTGTCGACGATTAGATAATTTGCGCGACCACCTGCTTGTAGTTATTATTTGCAAAGTGGCAATTTTCTTTCTGCTATTTCTTTTGTGATAAAAAATGATAAAAAAAAAAAAAACATATTTATAGAGAACAAGTATCTATATTTTTAAATTATACATAATAATATATAATGCTTGAGAAACTGTGAAAAAAGTTTTTATTTTTGATTCTGGTAAAAATATTATTTTTTTCTTTTCTTCAACATAATTATTGTTTTATAAAATAAAAACTCGCGAAATGTGAGTTCGTATCCGCAGAACCCGAGTGATTGCTTGTAAAGTTGATTGAAGTTTTTAAATTGTTGATCAACTTAAGTGTATTCTGAAAGTGTGAAAAATATATATGTGTAAAAATTCATCGAACTGATTATGTTACAATTTTTATATTTAATTTTTAATAACATAATTGTGGACATTAAATTTCTGAATGCTGTCATAAGAACCGGGGAAATAATTCTGCTCCTAAGTGTAATGAGGCACAAAAATTTCAGTGCCTCAGATGACTTAATTGGTAAATACTTAAACTAATGAAGAATAATTTGTGAGTTTGAGTCGAAACGGTGTCAATAACTTTAAATTATTTTTATAATAATTCGCAAGTAAGATGTAATTGCGATAAACCGGTCATGTTGCTCATAACAAAAAATAATGAAACCGTGTGACATTTTAAGATACAGAGTACTGTCGGTTTTCAAATCATTGTTCAAAATTTGATGAAATTTGACATGTTAGTAGATAATGATAATGAAAAGATCTAATTCAATTTTTGAAAAGTTATACTCAGGTCAAAAAAATGAATTGATTTTGTCTACACTCCACTGTTTAATGAAATTTGAATTTTTTTCAAAAATTTCGATTTTTTGGTTGTATATACAGATATAAAGTTTGCATGGAGTGACCGCTTCTCAATTTTTTTCAATCAGTTTTTTTAACCTGGGTCACGTTTTTTAATTTCAGTGTGACTTTTTTAACTTAAAACTTTAAGTCATATTCAAGTCAGGTATGACTTGGACTTGACTTATTTGACTTAATAGTTTAAGTCAACTAAGTCAAATTAACTCTTTGAAACGAATCAGTGAAAATCAGGCGATACTCACTTTTTGCCAGTGAAAAGTATACCACTATTTGTATTAGTAACATACTTCGCTCCTGTAAATAGTGAATAGTTACTATTTTCAATATTTCAAATTTAAGAGAGAAAGCTGCGTTGGTTTGAATTTTACTCATATGAACCAAATTTAAGTCAACTAAGTAAAATCCAAGACGTGATTCAAATTTGACTTAGTTGCCGTTAATAGTTACATGCAGAGAAATTTTTAGTAAAAATTACCAAAAAAGTTCGATACTGTGAAGACATGTAAAATTTTAATTTTTCCCATGCACATTGCAAAATACACTACTCGATAGCATGTGAATTGTGCTTAAAATCGAGGATCAAAATTATAATACATGTATACGGGGCATTCTACACCAAATTGATTTCTTGAAACTTGACCCCCTTCGGGTAAAAATTTTTTCTCATTTTCTACCCCATCAAAATCGTTCTTCAGAATTTTTCCAGATTTTTTTTCTCTAATCAAAAATTTAGTATTAGTTATCTTTAGCGCTTTCAAAAAATTCATAATTTATGATTTCACATTTAAATTTGAATAGACGATATTACACATTGAGATATCAATCGTCTCTTCATTAATAACATTTGAATTTTAATCATTTTGTAAAAAGACAATTTTTGAAAATATTCATAAAACTCAATTCCATGCATAAAGCAAAATTCACCTCACATGTTATCATTTATTCAAAAATGTTAAAATAAAGATTCATAAAATTTTTCATATGTTTACCGAATATAAACCAGTTATATCAAGCATCAGCAATTATCATTAATAAAACCAATAATAATCGATTATTCATACTAAAAAGTCTCGGTTTATATTTACCACATATACATTTCATCTCTGTACAAAAACGACTTAAAACTTTTAAATAAAAAATAAGTTTAAAACAAACCATGCAAAGTTCACTAGAACCCATATTCCTTTTAACGCTCAAAGTTTAATGAAAAAATTTTCAAATTATTTTATCATCGACATAATTTTCAAGTTTTCAAATCCGCTTTTTTGTTACTCGCTTTAACAATTTCGAGCCATGGGGGCAAAGTGGACCCTGTCAATACTAATCCGATTTTTTTCTCAGGGGCCCACTTTTCCTCCCTTATTTTAAGTCAAAAAAATTCAATTAGCAAAAAAATTAAATTTTATTGTCTATACGTAAAATCGATATCGCAACACAACAAATCTATGTATACATAGATATATATAACAAGTTAGTAACGTGGGTGTTGGAAATTTAGAGCCGCGTGTCACCTTCAACCCTTGGATATCTGTCTCTGTTTTTCACGACGTGTGGGAAAAGGCCGGCACGTGCTCAACTCTCTTCTCTACTCTTCTCTCTGCAACACTAGTCTGCTCCTACATCCCCTTTAGTCCTGTTATATAACATTAATATACATATATATTTATATATATATATATATATATATATACATACAATTGTATACAGAAATATATCTATAGCACAGGGTTGCCATAGAGATCTGCGGATAGAAAGTGAGAGAATCTTCCGCGCCCGCGCTAACAATAACAATAATAATGATAATCTATGGTATATCTATACATAGACCGCTATATAACAGAGAGTGAGACTAATACATAGGTTGTTACATCAAGTTAAGGGTAAGGGTCGTCAGGGATAACCATTTGAAGATAAATGTAATGTAACGTAACGAGGGAGGCGGGTAAAACATCCTCGAAGCTAGTCATTGGTATGGTTGTCGTCGTCGGTCGTGAAGTTCTGTCGTCAACGCACAGCACAAAACGCTTGCTCTGATATCCATTGTGTGTGTGTGTGTGCGGTAGGACAAACTGACACAGCCCCAACAATTTGTCTAAAAGAGATGCGCCCTGTCACCCCGGTTATCTCTATAATAGTCACCCCTCAGTACATCGAGATGTTATAGTCTTCCGTTTCTTCACCATAATGTCAAATGCATTGAATTGGTTTTTTATTTATTTATTTATGTGTATACTTATGTCTTTACACAGATGACTCGAGAAAATTAAAATTACGAGACATGTTGGCGACAAAATCGCGTGATGAATTTTTTTATCAAGTATATATTTATATTTATTATAAGTGGCCGGTACTTAAACTTATGGTTGAGGTAAAAAATTATTTGGTGCAATTGGTGTCCGTTGATGAGGATGCAATGGCTGTTACGCCAGACTGCTACTGCTGTTGTTACTCCTCTTTTCCTCTTTTATCTTGCGCACGCGTGTTAATAAACTGGTGTGTATGTGGGTATGTATGCTGGGCAATGTACGCCCATGACGATTGTGCCCGGGAGAAAACGGTAATTCGCGAAACGCGACGGGAATCGATCGTATGCTACATAACACAACACGACTTTAAATTTTATGTACATTTAGTGGATTTTATGTTCAAAGTATGCTGACATACGCCTCTCGCGAATTGTCCAACAGATGGTATGCGTCCCAAATGACACACGTGAGTTTAATGCACGTTTTTTGAAATAATTATCCTGCTTTTCTGGAGAAAACGAAATTATACTTTTTTGCTTCTTTTTTACGTCACAATTTTTTGTGGCTTACTTTTTTATTTGCCGTTGAAAATTATCGTAACTGCCAAAGTTCTTGGAATTCACCAAAATATTAAACAACTTTTTTTCTTTGGTAAAGAAAGTCACATTTTTTTGCAGAAAAAAGTTTCATCCAATAACTTTTTATTATTTAATTGTTTTAATGCAAGTTCTTTTCCTATTAAAGTAAAAGTTATTTCGTTGAAAAAAATATATTTTTAATGCCTGTTAGGTAACAGTTGGCTAAAGAGCATAGAAATCGTAAATTAATTCAAAAGTTAATAAATTATCACTTTGGATTCTTTGGTTATAAATTTAACAAAGAATAAGTATAATAAATAAATCAAAGTTATTCAATTTCTCTGGCTAATTAGGACACAAAAAGACGAATTAGTAACACGCCCTAAATCTATTTAATCCCAGAAGAACGAAGGTAAAAAGTAGAGTGAAGTTTAATTTCTGAATGATGTGTCGACTCTTCTAGAAAACAGTGTACCCAAAATTAATACCCTCTCATTTTTCATAGACCATTTTTTTATCTATTAGTACAATACTATTTTTAAAAAAAAAGGCGTTTTGTTAGAGCTCGAAATTAAAAATCTGAATCACGGCTGACCCTCGAGCTCAAAAAACTGTTGGGTAAAAAAAAATACATTTTGTTGAAAAAAAGTCATTTTTGCCCGAAGATATCTTTAGAACTATCAGATCGATTTTATTTGCAGAAGTTAAAAAATCTTTTCGAGACTTAGCTTTAATTAAATTTTGAGCCAAATCGACCCAGTGGTTTACGAATTACGCAACAAAAACCTAAAAATAACCTAAGGCCTTCATGGTACTTTAGGTTAATCAGTAAAAAGTTATCGATTTTATGAACTTTTTCGATTGCCGCAAAAACCATGGAAATTTGTTTAATTTTTCCAAAAATACTGTACCACAAAAATTAGTTTACACCCCCCCCCCATAAACACATGTTTATCTGCAAATAAAATAGCATCTTAAGATCTCGAAACGTTGACATTTAACAAAAATTCTATTTTCGAAATTCGAACCGAAACCTATAACTTCCTTTTTTTGAACATTTTCAATTTTCATAGCGAAAAATTAAAAATATTTCAAATCTGTTAACTGCTTCAATAGAAAACACGGTAATGATTCAGTATCGTCACTCATTTTCAATACAAAAAAAAAATTAAATCAAACATGACTAAAATGACTTAGTGATTTGATTGTAATAAATAAATAAATAAAAAAAGGAACAACAAGACTTTAAAAAGTAATACAATACACATTGCACAGATCTATTTTACGCCAGCTGTTGATTTTCCTTTGGCTAATCCGGGTAAAATATATACATGTATATACTTCTGGCAGACTAATCTGGGTTTTCGAGCCTGGCACGTGACCCATAAGGGTAAAACGAAAATGTTTGTGTGCCTCAGGGTGTGACACTGCAGGATAACAAGCAACACTTGACTCCACTTTGTTCGATGAAACGTGTAGTAACTCGATACAATTCTCTCATTTGTCCATACGCGTGTCGATAACACTACAATTTACCCAATTGTACATCATACTAATTTACAAGAGCATCTACAAAATTACACATTTCATACCCCAAAAAAAATTACATTTGAAATAGGAAAATAAATATCACAAAAGACAACTCATTATTTGTCCGCATCTTCGAACCACTAATTTAATGATATTATGATACAAATAATAATTTCCTAACCTATTTGTCATTTTCTGAATGCAGGCCTAATTTGACTGAGTCAGGTTATAAGTGATGCAATTTAATGTCTAAAGACGGGACGATGAGACACAATAATAAGTGTTTTACACAATTGTATATTAAGTCCATCATCGTTTTCTTGTCTCATAAGCTGTAAGAATAGTAAACAAGACTTTGGTAAAGCAACGGCAAGTTAGCCTAAGGCACGCGTCCTTCATCACAACTAACAACTAGCGCTCGTAGAATAAAAAACAAGCCCGCGAAATTCAAAAAACGAATTATAAAATAAAGTTTAATTGGTATTGTTACGACTGTGTATTGTGAAATATAAATTTTTGGGAAATACCTCGCGTGATGAACTGCAAAATGATATAAAGAGGACCCGGTATCACAGGTGACTAAATAGCTAAGTACCGGTAATTTATATATACTTTTGTGGAAGCCATTGTTAGCATTAATTTGTCCGTTAGAGGGCGAATTCGGCTTATATGGATGGTATGAAACTAAGACGGGCTTATTATTTTGGCCGTTAACAAAATAAACAGAAGGAAGGAAAACACGCAAAGAGTGGGACTATAAAAGAATAAGCGAAAGAATAAGAATAAGAAATAATAAATATGAGGACAAAAAGGTGGTCATTTGGGTTAAAGGATAGAAAGATTGAAGAAAGAGAAGGTAAAGAAGAATAAGAAAAAGTTAAAGAGAACGTTGAGGAAGAGAGATAAAATAGCCGCCGAAAATTATAGACAACCAACCAAATGGGCTTAAAAAATGCTTAACCACAAATCAAGGTGGCTGTCCAGAAAACCATCTGTCGGCTCATCCAAATCATTTAAAACTCAGCCGACGTTACCGCTTCTGTGTACACTTGCTTTTATATTTATTAACTTGTTAATAACGTACATTACTTTGAGAAAATGACTTCAAATTGCTGAGCAACTATCAATTCATTAATTTATTAATAAATAATAATAGTAAAGTGACGTAACGATAATCAAAAGATTTGATGGCTTGAGTACTGACTCACTTGGACATGATCCAAGCTGTTTCGGACATCCGTAACTCTGTTACTCAGATCTTATTCCCCGAGAATCCTTGAGCCCGCAAGCAAAGATACCGTCCACTTGGATAAATAAATAATTTGGTAAAGTACTAGCCAGGATCAAGGAATAAGAGTACGGAACCAGAAAGTGAGGGAGTCACTGGAAGATTTAGTTGATGGTCCACTGGGACTGGGAATGTTAGGTCCACTTTCTGTTAGATGACCAGGGCTTTTCTCGACTGTAGTTGGTCATAAGCTAACGTGATTTAAACCCCGTGAAGTGAAATAATCTTTTAAATTCAGATTTTGAAAAATATAATAAACATATATATTAGGGTGGAACGACTATTTTTTTTCACTCCCACTTCAAAATTTTATTGTAAGCATTGAAAAAAAAATTCTGAAAAATTAATAAGATCTCTATATCACGTTAACGAAGAACTTGAGCCACTCAACTAAAAGGATCTTTTTTGTAGAGAATTAAATTTCCTAAAAAATTGTCTTCTGCATTGAATTGCCAACAAAATGTTGCAAATGGTGAACTGATAACTTGAAATGCGGCTGAGTTACAGAGAATTGAAAAAAAATCCTAACTTTTCTATGCATTTTAAATTGGAAAACGTCAAAGTCAAATGTCAAGTCCTTAAAATTAAAATTAAGGGTTGAAATTTTCAGAGAATTTTTTTTCAATGTCTGCAAAAATATTTTGAAATAGGAGTGAAAAAAAAATAGTCTTTTCAAATAAACTACCCTAATATTTATGGTGGTTTTGCTTCACTCCGCGAGATGGCACTGTGCAACTCGCGCCTCTCACAGTCACTTGTCCCTATGCCTGTTTCAATGTATAAAATTTCCAACATGTAATTTCCAACAGCACGTATACTTAAACGAAACGCCTTTTACCCCATAAATTCATTTTTCCATCTCTCCTCTTCATATTCACTCATTTGTAAATGAATCATACACAAAGCAAAGTTTTCACTCTTTGGTATTTGACGACTTAGACAGTGATTGTTTCAATCTAATCCTAAAGTATATATGTATAGTATTTAATAAGCCAGCGAGGTTATAAAAAACTACATTTGATAGTCTGTTGATCTAAATCTAGAATACGCTCGACTAAAGTTCAGGACAATCCCTGATGCTGCAGTGCTTAGTTTAAAATCTACGATCAACCAGTTTCACGATGAGATAGAGATAAAGATATCGAGGAGTAAGCAAGATGAGAGGACAAACTCACGAAATTATAGTCCGAGGTATACGGTTGGATGGAAATCGCCCTCTCCGGTTCTGGCTATTCCGGCAACCGATGTACTGCTGCTACTAATACATAGTCTAGGGTTTATTTCAACGTGAGGGGAAATGAAGAAGAGGATCGGGCTGTGGAACATCAATTTACTCATACCCTCGGTGAAATATTATGCACTCCAGCGGTTATACGCGGATATGGAAAAGCATTTTGTTGATTCAACGAATTCCTGGTCCCATTCCTCAGCTATTTCTTCTCATATAAACCTCCCTCTCTTAGTCCTACAGCACAGCTTCGTGCAATAAGACTGAAATATCGAAATACTTTTTTCTTGCAAACGCGGGCAATCGAGTAAGCAAAAGACAATGGAAATAAACCAATAAAACAATAAAAAAATATAAATAGAGGCAAGGTATATCTGGCATGATTGGGTTTAAGCATAAACTGGGATACCAATAAAAACGGTGTCATCTGGGGATGAGCAGCACGTGCCACTGGAACAACCCGCGCATCATTTTCCTGTATCGCATCAGTATTATATTATATACAGTAGAATATATATGTATATTTATATACAGCAAGAGGATGTCGACGGGGAGAAATGGATCCTGATATTTATTAGTGAGCCGTGATGGGGCGAGGACCAGAAAGGGCTGGGGGTGGTAGACACCAATTCAGACGGAATAAAAAAATAAAATAACTTGGAAAAGACGACGGCAGTTGAAACGATTGGATACACTAGTATACCAGAGTATTGAAGTTTATACAGATATATATGTAAGTACAACTGGCCACCCTCCAATGTCATATATCTTGATTTACAGGACCCTTCGCATGGGTATCAGGTTCCACACAAATCGGGAAAAAGTTTTTCGATTGGCTTGGCTCTTGGGTAATCCGCGGTAAAAGTCATGGGAACACACCGCAACCCCTCTTAATATATATATAAATATATAACATGATAATCGTAGAAAATTACTCACGCATCTGCGATTATGAATCGAGACAGATCGTTAAGAGCCGCATTATTTCCCGTAATCATTTAACTTCGTAATTTTAAACACGACTTTTCATGCTGATAAATAGTTCGGGAAATCAACCATATGTTGATTCAGTTCACTTTCTCTTCACGTTGCAGTTAATCCCAAAAATTAGTCAGGGTTGAAACCGGAAATTTTCAAAAACCGGACTCAGTTTTTACGGATATTTTTTATTTGACGGGAAGTTGGACGGAAAAGTGTACGGATGTAAAGGAGGATTGTAAAAACGTTGATTTGAAAGAGAGATCCAGACACATCTTTTATAAAAAGGGAACACAAGATCATGGATACACTAGACCACACGGGCGTGGACACGCCTCACTAGAGAGCGCTCTAGTTGCTATTTAGCAGCCCTTACCCAGTGATTTACTAGTGGTTTTGTGAGCATTTGTGCCGTATAGGGTGCTAGGTTCATTTACACGTACATAAATATACACACACCCAGACATGGAACACAAAGTTACCGTAAAATGTTACAGGCTCGCTAAAGTGTCAGTGTAACTCTGCACCACAGGCATTTTAGAAAATCTTTCTATATAGATATACCTCAAGTTCTGTTCCCTTGTATTCGAGAACTAGGCTACGTCCAAAAAGAAAAAGTTATATATTTTTATAAAAATATAAAAATAAACTATAGTCTTTTTAAGGCAAATTGCCGGCTATGAAATGTCAAGGAAAAGACCACCCATGAAAAGAACACACCCCGTGCTTAGTTACTTGTCACTTTGTCATGTTAATTAACTTATTTTACTCAATATATTTATTTTTAAATAAGAGCTGAGGTAAAAAATTCGAGGCTTACGACAAATTATTATTCTGGAATTATAAATAAAGTAATAAAAGGTTTTATGTTAAATTAAAAAATTATCTCGTCAGTTTAAATTGCGCGTCTCTGTTCTGGTGTATATAATATCAACGGACCGGGAATCAATTTACGATGTAATGCATAGCTACACGGGCTGATTCTGAAATACAGGGTACAGGCTGTAAATAAAATAATATAAAAGTAATATAGTGCGTTTGTTATTAACTGACAATATTGCGATTGAATATTTTGCCATAAAATTCAGCAGGTCGTCTTATGGTGAGTGTAATATTTTTTAAAAAATATTTTTTTGATATATATTAGACTAATTCAAAAATATCAAATACTCCCTGATTGCGATTTTCTATTTCCCATTTAAATAACATGGAAAAAAATTTTAGAATTTTATACCTCGGTAATGGCGAATTGTAAAAATAAGCTCAGGATATATTTTTGTAGGAAATTGAACGCTCTACAAAAAAAGTGTCTAATCAATTTTTGATAAATCCATCTGTTCAAAAGTTATCGGAGCTTGAAGTCAAATTTATAGTAATTTTCGGGATCTTTTTACTTTTCCAGCGAAACTATCAAACCTATCACAAAATATTATAGAGTCTTTTTTGTAGACAATTTTTTCCCCTACAAATTATTATTGATAAATTTTTTTCAAATTCCGCATTGTTTTCTAGTTATTTCCATTTAAATGTCAAGCTCTTTAAAAAAATAGTCTTCTGATCGATTTCAATCGATTTCATAAATATATTGTTATATATATATGTTAGGTGTAAGAGGGTGAGAGTTATACAGGAGTTCTCGAATACCAAGAGAGGTATTGGTGTCTGAGAAAAAGAATCTGCCGACAAAGCCAAAGATTTCCCGGCTAATTACTAGGCGACTAATTGAATGCCGGTCTGCAGAGTTGTTCTCTCTTACTTTATCCACACGGTTATTCGCAAACTCATACCATATACCATAGGATATCATCTACTGTCTACATCCATATTGCCGGGTCTTTTAAACACTTGACAGCTTCCTTGTTCAACTCGTACTAAAAAACTGAAGCTTTTAGATTCACTGTCTCTGTTACTTTTACTACTGTTTCTTTGGCTCTTACAGCTCGGGTGAACCTTCTTATTATTCTTGTTCTTGTTCATGATGTTCTTGTGCTCGTCGTCGTAGTCTTGGTAGTCTCTGTAGTTGTCTTTCTCTACTCTACCTCTCATTCATATTCATGCAGTGGTAATAGTCTGCCGCCTGCCCGCCGGCATTACTACACTTCTTGCTTGCGTTCGCGCCACCGCAAACCGCCTTGCTTTATTCCCTTTTATACTATACCTTTATATCATTATACTCAAGTTGTTCCGAGTCCTCAGGGACACACTTTTAATGCTACATCTGAATATTTTATTATTTTTTAATATAATTAAATAATATACCTTTGATTGTCATTAAACAATAGTGCCGACAATTTTCTTCTTTGAATTCGAAACTTTTCATTTTTTTTTATCTCAATAAATATGTAGAAAAATTTATGATCTTCATTTGAAGTCTTTCATAAAAATAAAACATTTAATTGTCATTGATAATTACTTAGAAATTGAATTAGTGACACCTGTATTATATAGAAAAAAATTTTGTTCCACTTGTGAAAGGGATTCGCCATCTATCGACGCAACTCATTGACTAAACAAAAGCCCGCGAAATTCAAATTTAATTAATTATTTTTTTTGTATCTACACTGTACAAAGAGCTTTGTTGAGAGTGGACTCAAGTTAACACCACGTGGTGTTAAAATTAAATAACACCGATGTAGGTGGTGTTAAAATATTGGTGTTAATACGGTGTTAAAAAAATCCACATACAGAAATTAGAAAAAAATATTTTAACACCGGTAAAGAATATTTACACCAGCAGCAGTGTTATTTTAACACCTCTCGGTGTTAAAATTTAACACCAAAAATTTTAACACCTACACTGTCTGGACTTACGCCGGTTTTTTTTTTTACTATGTATAATTAATAAATTCAATTTAAATAGACAAATTTAATAGATGAAAAAAAAATATAAAATAATGAAATTATCCATAGGTCAGTTTAAAATTGACCCTAACCAGTCGAAATAATAAAAACCATCTGTACAAGTGTAAAAACGTAAAATATTTTGGTTTATCATGATGACTATGAAAAGAAAATATTAGTATAGCTCTCCAGGAAGTCGTTAAGAACATTCGTCACCGATGATTTTATAAATATAGATTTTTAGTCAATGGATTATGTTTATCCCCAGTGGAAATCACATCTCCATTGATACAACAATCGCGGAAAATCTGTTGGAATAGAGTGACACGCCTCCGCGTGTGTCAACGTTCACTCGAATATAAAAGTCATGATTGCCATGTAAAAGTTTCTTTCAAAAATATATACACATCCATACTCACAGTATTATCTATATAATGTATGTATATATATATACATACATCAATGTGTTTTCTCGCAAAAGATGTTACTTTTCACCTAAACTTAAAGTTAAATCTCATGGGTATAAAAATAGTAGGAGGATGTCTTGTATTCTTTTACTAATTCGCCATGAAGTTGACCATGAAAAGATCATTTTTCACCTGATTCAACTGGTCTCTATGAATTTCTCTTGATTCTCAGTGTCAGACACTCTCTAGACAAAACTCTCAAGTGTAACCTTTAAATTTTCTAGTCTTCAGTTAAAGTAAATAACCAGAGATAGTTTTGTAAAATAAAACTGACGGTATAAGAAATAATAGTTAAGGTTTTCTGACAGTTTACGATAACTTTTGTCTCTTATTTTTTCTTTTTCTTTTTGTTCATTTACTCAACTTACGAGTTAACGATTTCTCAATCCATAGGGATGGCAATAGAATAAGAAGACGACAAAAATGGACAGAGAAAGAGTAAGAGAGAGAGAGAGAGAGAGAAAGAGAGAAAACGAGTGAAAAGATGTTTGGCCTCTGGGATGACCGATAAAATTGCACAGAAAAGTTATTTTTAAAAGTTGTGTGTATACACGGATTTTAAAATTTAACAAAAATGTCCGTAACGAATTGACGGGTGATTTTTTGTCCTCGTTAACCACAGCCTCGAGTCAACATGACTAACTCAGCGGGTAGAGTATAGTTGTTGGACTCCATTTACTGATCAATTGTTAAATTTTACGTGTTTTTGTGTACCTAAGATATGGGTGACAATGGAACCTTGACTTTATGTCGACACGATAAATTTTAACGGCACTGAGGAGCTAATGGTACCTCAATATATAGGACAAGGCTGACCTTTTTTTTCTGAAGAAGAAGAAGAAGAAATCGGGGAGTTTTAGATCAATCTGCCGAGGCTATCTTTGGCATTTATCTTAATTAGGGAGATGGAAATCTTAATGTTGTCATTAATGTCACTTATGGGATTTTCGTAGATGTTCCTTTATCTATTTCTTAGAAGAAATGAGATAATTATTTTTATAAATTATTTGTTTATGTTTTTTACAGTTTCAATGACATCGTCGTCTGTAATTTTTTTTTATATGGAGTAATGGGAAAATTTATAGCATTTTACCAAAAATATATTGACAATTTATATTATCGATAAAAATTAAAATTAAATTTTTTTGTACACTGTAAAAAAACTGGAGAAAATACAGGTGATGTAGGTGTTACAACTTTCAGTGCTAAATTTCAACAGCGAAAGCAGGGTTAAAATCGAAGGGACTCATTAAAACAGAATTGATTAGCCCTTTCGATTACTGCCAAGACGTTCGAATTGGTTCATTCGTTCAAAAGATATCGTCAGACAAAAATTATAATTTTTGAGAGAAGGGTTGTTTTACCATCCTAACAAATTTTTTAACTAAGAGCTCAAAAATTCACAAGCAATAATGTTAATGAGCTCAGGGAGCTCGGAAACAGCGGGAAATTTTCTGGCTGTCCCGCAAAGTCAGATGGTTTTCAGATTTTTTTCTTTTACTTTTATGTGTTTGAGTAATAACTTCTATAATAATAAAAGACTTCTCTAAAAATCATAGAGAAATCCTGGAGAAATCCTGGAGAAAGAGAAAATTTTGACCTTTACTGTGATATGCCAGCGTTATTATAGAAGACTTTTCAATAAAAGCTCGACGAGCTGGTTAAATGTATTCACAGAAATGCCTTCGAGCTCAGAGAGCTCGAAAACAGCGGACAGTTTTAGGGCTGGCCCACAGGGTCGACCGATAGACAGATTTTTTTCTTCTGATTTAAAAAAAAATTTATAAGGGGAAATTGCGTTCACTGATTTATCTAAGAATCATTTTCTAGGACTCAATAATTAACATTTGCACTTATTTTTTATTAAAAATTTGACATATTTTTGTAAAAATATTTAATTAAAAGACTGTCGAAATGATAAATAGTAAATTTAAAAAAATAATTTATATGTTGATTGTTTATTTATGTTTATTTACATTGATTTAAAAAAAGTAATCGGCTCTAATACCCGGAAGATGTTCATCCACAAATAAAACATATTATCTTTTCCTAAAATTCAACAAATACTTATAAGATTAACTTGAACGATAATCACTCTAAATATATTTAAAACCATCGTGTGAAAAAAAATGTATCCCGTGTCGAAATAAATGTCAAAAGTAAAAGAATAACTTTTTAAATCGTCGTGGGTGGAGTCGACAGGTACCCCAGCCAAAATCCAAAAAGCTAAATTCTAAATCTTACTACACAAAAGAGACTGTAACTATACATTTAATTCCTTCGGAGAACTAGTCAACAAGGGATGATTGAAGAACTGTTATATACCTCCGAATACCTCACTCTTGTCCTAGACCTCGACCTAGACCAAGACCAGGACCAAGACCTAGAGACACAAAAAAAATAATAATAGAAGGTACAAAAAAAATATTTTACCAGGTAAAACGTCAAATGACGAACGTCATTGGCGGATTAGGTCACGAAGACTGTAAACAGTGAGTCTCAATACTAGTAAATAATATCAGTGTCAACTCCAGATAAAAAGGTGTATGTATATATATTGTAGCCGAATTTTTGAACAGATAAAATTATTGGTAGATATTTAAAAAAAAAGAGATGCCCTTATTTTAATTTTTGTATATGATACGACAGGACAGTGATGGTCACTAGTGATGGTGGTGGTACATTGACAGTTTTGTTGAAAGTTTCAGCCATAAATCCTGTTTATATTGTTGGACTTTCAAGAGGAAACCCGCAATGCCATTGTGACACGCCTTTACACACTGTTGTAAATATTAAACTCTATGGGTTGTAAAATAATATTTTTTTTTTAACTATCGCTTGCACAGAAAATTATTTTAGTTTTTATTGAAAATATTAAAATATCCATGGGAAAAAAATATATGCATGTGAATTTTTTAAGGAAAATTATATAATAGTGTAAAAAATTTTCGGAGTGAATTTCACCGAAAAGGAGTTTCGGAAAATATTTATTATAAAAAAAATTACTAAAAATGATGCTCGAAATTTGAATAGTTTGTAGTTTATTTTCGACTTAAAATTAGAATATTCGATACCAATATCAAACTACGATCATTATATATATTACAAAATGGCTATTATTTATATTAAAATTTGATACACAGAAGAGCAAAATTTGTAATTTCGTATATTAAAATTAATATGAAAAAGAATCGATAAATTGCTATCTACAGTTATTACTATTCAAATAAACATGGAAAAATTTTAAAAATGAGCAACCGAAAAATTAGTAAACGTACATATTAATATATAAAGATCTAGCATACGAATTTTTCATTTTATTATTTACCAATTATTCGATATATGTATATAATAAATTAATTTATAATAACGAATAAATAACATTTTATATTAATTATTAGTCAATGGGATAGAATTTATAAAATAAGAGTTAAAAATTTTCGGTATTTTTATAAGCAACAAAATCAGTATCTAGTATACTAATTTTTCATTTTATTATTTATCAGTTATTCGATTTATGTATATTGTAAATTAATTTATAATGATGAATAAATGATATTTTGAGCTAATAACTGATCAGTGATATCGAATTTATAAAATAAAAGTTTGTAACTTTTTCAATTTCCGGCTGGAAAAATCAGTATCTAAGATAGCAATTCTTAATTTTACCAATCATTACTTTTTAATAGATCATGCCATAAATTAGTTAACCTTCACTAATAAGTCACGTATTATACCTAAAAGTAATAATATTTATTTACTTTTTGAAATAATTGATAGTAGTTTTTAGGAATCTACAAAAATTAGTAAACTACTTTGCATTACGCACATAATAGTACTAATTATTGATAACAGATTCCATTTTTTACTATTATTTATTAATTTTTAATATTCTGTTTTTTCCGTATAAAATCAGGCCTTTGATATTTTGACATTTATCCCGATTTTTTAGTGTAGACACATACGTTAATAATTTTTCCAAAAATCAAATCTTATTACAAGATTTTTAATTACAAATTTTTCAATGAAATTCTAAATATAAATTCAAAACCACTTGAAATTTTTTTTACACAAAAAATCACCGAAAAATTTTTTTCTATCCTTGAAAAAAAAAAAAATAAAAAATTTTGTAGTAAAAATGCCACTGATTTTTTTAAAACCACTTTTACGACAATTATATTTTTACGATGATTTTAACGATCTAAAAAATTTTTTTGACATGGTTATGACGTCATAAAAACGAATGTGTCAATCGGTCCGAGTTTTTCGAGGCAATAATTTTTTTCAGAGTTTGGAATTTTTAAATAAAAAAAAAAAAAAAATAATAAATAAAACACTAAATTAGCTGTGATGTTTATTGTGATTGTGAGCGTCAAAGTATGTGAATATATATTTTCATAAGGTAGTTAAGTAGCTATATGTATCAGAGAGAGGCTTATGGAATCCAAGGATCCAACCTGTTGAGTTTAAATCCCCATAAGCAGCTATAAATCTGTCTATCGCGTTAATCGTATTATTTCGTTTGTATATTTTGTATTTTTGACTTTGTATCCAAAACTATATGTGTACATATATACATACATGTATATATTTTATTTATGTATTTATAAATATATATTTGTAGATGTAAACTGCATAGGCGTTTCTTTTGTATACACAACGAGATGGGGAAAAAAATATCTCTTAAGTGTCATCCCACGGTTATGAGTAAACGATAAATTTACCCAAATGAGAAATTCTATTCGAGGGAATTTTTTTTTTGGCTTATTTTCTCTAAAGGTGTGAGCCGTTTTTATATTTTAGATTTAGTGGACATGAAAGATTAATTTTTTTTTATTTCAAATTTTGTCAGGGTTCGGGCGAGACAATAGATCTCATTAGGAAAATACTGGATGTTAAATTATTTTCATTGTGGATATTATTTTTTAAAAGTAAATCTGGGATATAAATGATTGCAGGAAAAAAAATATCTTTTGTTTGGGTTTATTTGTTTTTGGTTGGGGTGAATGTTTTATGAATAGTTTTTATTAGAATGTAAATAAGTAATAAATATCAAATGGGTTTTGAGTTAAAATTAAATATGATGTTTACTTAATACGTCACATAATAGAGGCTGAGGATTTTTTTGTTGAAAATTAATTACGAAAAATTTAATGAGTATTAAATAATTTTATTAGACTCAGTGAACTTATTTAATTGGTTTCTATGCACTGTAAAAAATTCGGAGTGATTGTGGATTTTATTTAAATCCAAATGTACTCCATCGCTTAAAGTTCCGGAGTCGAAAAAAAAATCACTCTGCAAATGGAGTAAATGAGTGATTTGAATTTTACTTAAATTCACATTTACTCCGGTTCAGTGTTAATATTAAAATATATTCCTTTTTTGAAGTGAATTTTATACCGGGGGGATTAAATAAAAAAAAGTCACCCCTTTCAAACTCCGGTTTTAATCCGCATTCACTCCGCAAATTTTTTATAATGTAATAGCAATTACGAATTTAATTAATAACTTTTTTTTTAAAAAAGAAAAATGTAGGGTAGTGGTACCGTTTTTGGGGACTTTGCGGCCAATTTTGGACACTTTCATAATTATAATAAATTAATTTGCAAAAGATGCAATGACAGTTGATTTTTAAAATGTGTACAAATGTACCTTTATCATACTGTTGCAATTAAAATTTTATTTTATAATTTTTTATTAATTAAAAGAAAGTAGTAAATGTCCTAAAATAGAGCAGTGACCACAAATGGTACTTATACCCTAATTTTATTTAAAAATGTAAATTTTCAATAATTTTATTAAATTGTCTTTTGGATTGAAAAAAATTTGCGTAAATGCGGATTAAGTCCGGAGTGAATGCGAAGTGAATTTAAAGCAGATGACAGTTAATTTATTTAATTCCGAATTTACTCCGTTTGCGGAGTGATTTTTTAAAAACTCCGAAACTCCAAGTGACGGAGTAAATTCAGCTTCAAATAAAATCCGAATTCACTCCCAATTTTTTACAGAGTACAAAAAAAATCAACAAATTATTTAAATACTCATAAATATAAAACAACATATTTTTTAACCCCATATATCTCCCATAAAATATATTTATCTTCAGTGAAGTCCTCACATAACTATTTCACTCACTAGCTACAGCACATTACTCAATTCCACCAAAAATTTGCGACTTGTCTTCCATAACCCAAGCGATGAGTTTCTTGAGCATTTTCATCTCGTAATTGGGCTGCATTTCACGCTCAACTCATATATATTTACATTTTATTTTCTCATCTTATTCCACATTCTCGATACAAACATTCACAAATACATACATATATATATATACATACATATATACTTGGTTTTATTTTGCATGCGTTAGTGAAACTGGAAATTCGCGTACACACTTCTTGACACCGTAGTTACTAAGAGATATATATGCATATGTGCTATATAATATGTGAGTAGAGGCATGTGAGGCGCGAAATGCATGCAAGAAGCGACACCAGAAGCAGCCACCCACGGCGAGTCAGCAAAAGCTTTACTTGCAGAAACGGCACCACCACCAGTATCATCATCATCATACACCAGCAGCAGTTCTTTCGTGTTCTCTCCGTAATATTCTCATTTTAAAATTATCCCCTCAAACTTTATTATTTTTTTTTTTTTGTATCAAAGTCATAACACACTCTGATTATTTATTAAACAATTCAACCAATTAATTAAATTTATTTATTGCATTTATTATCCTCAAGATTTAATTTAATATAAGCAATAAAAATCTCAAATGTGTTAATATATTTTAAAAATTTATATTAATTTTGAATATCTTATAAATTAAAGAGCTTAAGGAATTCACGTCGCCTTTTAACCCACCCTATTTTTATTCTTGGTCTTGATGACAAAGATTTAATTTAATTTTTTAGGAACATTGACTCAGAAGTTCTCGGTCTCAACTTCACTTGATAGCTACTTCACAAACTCTCGTCTCTTGGTGTTAGTCACAACTCGATCTTCAAGTCCCAAGAGCTCGACTGCTGGTGTTGGTGCTGGTGCTATATACTGCCTGCTACTTACTGATATTTATTGCGCCCAGAAATGTGTATGGGACTCATAAATCTCCGCATTCACACGGGCTTTATAATTTACATATTCCCGACGTTCTCTCATTCTTACGTTTATTCTTACTCACTTACTCTCAATGTATGTGGATATATTTGTGCACACATAAAACATAAATATATATGTGTGTGTAGATAAATATAAGACATACGTGGTTAATATCGTCTACACTCCATACAAGTTAGACTACCTTGTAGTACTTATTTAATATATATAATATACCTGTGGGGGAGTTGTGGCTTTTTAAGCTCTTATAGCACCCTTATGACACCATTTTATCACATAATCAACTTTTACTTCAGACGAATGGAGAAGGTGAGATAAGGGGTGACAGTAGAGCAAGAGACAAATTATTGAAATGAAGAATAGTTTTCTTTTTTTTTTTTTTTGGAAAATTTTTAGTCGGTTTATAGAAAAGCAGGGGTAATTTAAACAAACCGGCAGTGTTGAAAATTTCAAATTTTTAGTAATGGTGTAAAGTGTCTCATTTTACCCGACCTTCCCCTAGTCTCAAAATAAGTAAAGAAAAAAATTTTTTTTTTAGTTTTTTTAAATTTGATTTTTTTTCTGTATGAAATTTTTAAAATTTATTATTAAATTTAATTATCGAATGCTAGTCAAAAAAAATTTAATTATTTGGGTGATTAATTATTTTTATGGGTTTGTATATAGGGTCAAAAAAATTATGAGGACAATTGTTGGGAAATTGACGTCAATTGATCATCGGAAAATTTACTACACTGCAAAAAAAAAGTGAGGTAAGTCCAGATAGGTGTTAAAATTCTTAACACCGAAAGCGGAGTTAAAATAACACCGCCGGCGGTGTAAATATTTTTTATGGGTGTTAACAAAATTTTCTGGTGTTAAAACATTTAATTTTGTGAATATTTTTACCTACTCGATTACAAAATTTAAACAGTACTTTTATTAATTAATTAAGTTATTGGTGATCGAAATGCTGGGCGTAAAATTGTGTAATTTTTAAATAAATTACATATAACATAAATAATTATTGAAATAAGTACACAGCAAAATTGAAATTTCCTCCAGATAATATTCATTAAATTTTTATATTTTTTTTATGTGCTACACATTTTTTTCTAATTTTTATCCGTAGAATTTTTTTTTTACACCGAATTAACACCGCGAAATTACACTACCTACACCATTGTTATATAATTTTAGCACCACGTGGTGTTAAATTGTCCATTTTTAACACCGTTCTTTTTACAATATATATATATATATATATTTTTTTTTCAATCTATTACAAAATTTTTTTTTTTAATACTCACAATTTGGAAAATAACATTCACATAAAAAATTTATTATCAACAAAAATATTTTTGATTAAAAAAAAAAATACAATTTTTTAAATAAACGTTCTATTAATAATTATTCTGAACCCTCATCTATTTGAAAAAAAGGCATTTTTCCATTAACGTAAAAAGTTACAAAATTCACCCCTTTATCATAACTCTCCGCCCTATATATATATATATATATATATATATACCCCTAAAACCGTGAGTAATCGTTGGAAAATGTATTACCGACCATTTTTCCCATAATATTATCTCACCCTCAACTCCCACTATCTTTTTTTATTTCCCACTTTAAAGATCCATCCCATCGACATTTTTCACCGTAAAAACTACCCTTTTAAGTATAACGTGATAAAATAATTACATCCATCAACTTTACAGTCGAGTGAACCCAAGCGGCTGAAATGAAAAAGCTTAAATATATTTCTCACACATTAACATCTAATCATCTAATCTACACAATAGTTGCCCATTTTCTCAGACAATAAGCAGCCGGTGAAAGAAAATCGGGAAAGCAGAAGACAAAGGATAACTTCAAAGACCAAAGAAGGTAAATGCGAGATTAAAAGTAAAAAAAGGATAAGAAGAAAAAAGTTTAAAAAGGCATATGAGAATAAGAAGAATGCATAAGAAAAGATCAAAAGCCTGAAATGCTTAACGGGGGCGGGGTGTATAGACACCTTGGCATCTTTAACCAAGAAAGCCTTTACTATATACCTCGACTCGTAAAATGGAAATCAATTACATCTACACTTAGCCACTTAAACTGGTTTCGCCATGGTCCCAAAGCTTGACCGACTCGTGATCAAGTGAAGGGAATAATCCTTAGACGAGTACCAAGAGGACGAAGACGAAGACGAGGACGAGAACGAGGACGTAACAGATGAGATGAGATGAGATGAGAATATTCTGATGTTCGTTGATATGTTCTCGTCTTAAAGTTAAATTCTATGGAAGCTGATGTGCTCTGCTCTCAAAATAAATGCAGACAAATGTGACGCATCTTATACTTATATATATGTATATACATATATAGTGTATCCAGTAAATATGAATGATATGCGAATAACTTTTTTATGAAAGGTATTGTTTATATGTATATATGTATGTGTAGATATATATGTATGTATAGAGAGTAAAGTA
Organism: Microplitis demolitor; assembly: GCF_026212275.2. Lineage (NCBI taxonomy): Eukaryota > Metazoa > Arthropoda > Insecta > Hymenoptera > Braconidae > Microplitis > Microplitis demolitor. Next base: position 4,263,676 of record NC_068551.1, on the reverse strand, counting down.
TATGGAGTAAGAGAGAGTGTAGATGATGTGATGCTTGAGGATATCGTCGATTTGCCGGTGAGCACTGCTGGAGGCTTTTTAGTTCGAAGAGAGACTGGTTGATGTTGGTCCTTTCTTGCTTCAACATAAACTTTTATTTTATTTTCTTATTCACTCTTTTTAGTTGATGGTTTGCGGCGAGCCGCAGATCATTCGTATCAACATAATTACAAGCTCCAGGAGCCGCCTCTCTGTTTCTCTCACCTCGCTCCACCCATCACAACATCGCACACGCTCATATATATGACCTAACACGCTTCTTGCTATATATATACATTTATCATCATATTGGTTCATGTGCTGGATGGGGTGTGAGCTAAAAAATTATTTATAAATGTTGAGGTTTCGTTTTTTCGAAAATTACAATTATATTTTCAAAAAGTTTTTATTATTAATTATGTTTTTTTTTTTATTTATTTATTTACACATTGGGACTGTGGGTAATTTGGAAATCCATTTTTTTGTGACGATGGCCACAAAAAAAAAGATTTAACTGCGGAAAAAATTTTACTTACCTCAAGAAAATTTTCGCTTGTCTCAAGAAATTTTTCGAATAAAAAATTAAAAATAAAAATTTTCGTGGGTTGAGAAAAAAATTTTGCCGCGAAAAAAAAATTGGCGGTCAAGAAATTTTTGTCTTCAATTTATAATGCAAGAAAATTTTTTTTCCGTGTAGATAATAACTATAAGATAGATACTTTAGATTGTGATTATAAATATGACAAGTTAATGTTAATGCATTAGTGGGATGATGAAATAATAAAATATTATGATTGATTACTAGTATGATAAAACAGGAATTAAAACGGTGTACATTAGCAGTGTAGTGTAGTGATGAAAAGTAATGGACCATTAAGGGGGTTCATGTATAATCGCTATTAGAAAATATTTTCAAAGATAAATCTCAAGATTAATTGAAAATTTTTTTTTTTTTTGAGGATATAGAAAAAAAAAATTAATGCATCGTAAAATATTGGGAGTGATTACGGACGTTAAATAAATTCGAATTTAATTTACTGCACAAATTTTCCCCAGTGTCTATAGTAAAGATTTTCTGTTTGTAAAAAAAAATATGAAAAATTTTTTAGATAATTTTCAAGCATTAAAACCATAAATTAAATAAATCCATAATTAATTTTATACTAAATAAATTCAACGACTTTTATAATGACCAGCTCCCAAAAATATTCTGATAATTAAATTAAAAATTAACACTGACAAAAAAAAACATAAAGCATTTTAACACCAGGTGAAAATAAAATTTGTCTGAAATAATTTATGTTAAAAAATTTCCGACGCTTTCCAACTGTTTCATCCACATAAATTATGTTTATATTTTTACTATCCTTTTTTTCACACTTATAAATTTATTTCTCCAGCCTTTCGGTGAATATTACCATGAGGTCACGTCATCGCTCTACCAAACGCACACCAATACCAGGAAAAATAAATGAGAAAAATATCGAATAGAGAATTAATAAAAAGAAACCAACTTTTATTATTCTTGAGAAATATTTTTCGGGTCTCCTTACATATAAATATATATGTATATATATATTGTTGAAGTATAATATACCTCTAAGTTGGAACGTGCTCCCGGGGTTCAGGCCAGAGGGCTCGAGGTGTTAGTCACGGTAAGAGAGCTGACTTTAAAATGGTTCCGCGTCTAAAAATAATTGCGCGCTGACAGGCCGTGAAATGAATTTATTTAATTTCAGATAGGTATAACAGAATTACACGGCAGTTGGAGGTGCGATGAAGCTTGGGTGGCGATTGCAGAGACTTCCTTACACTTTTATACTCTACTCTATACACTGTTAAATATTCATATTGTTATTTTACAATAAACGTCTTGGGAACTGTAACACTAATATTTACACAAAAAAAAATAGATAGTACTGATTACTGTTCTGGTTAGTAATCGATGAAAAATACATTTTAATATGACTGATTGATATTGGAACAGGAGTAAGTCATTGCTTAACACGTACTATTACTTTTCAAACAGTAACCAATACTGTGCTACGCAGTACATAAAACATATGACTGGTTACTGTTAAAATGACTTGTAAATTTTGTACCAGTTTTCTTATGGTCCAGGGTTACAGTGCACCCATAGTAAAATTCAATGGGAATTTTTCACAGTGTAATTAACTACCGCGTAATTCACAGCCGACAAAAAAAAACCTGAAACGGAAGACTTAATAAAATTTATTTTCATTTATTGTAAATAATAAATAATTTCGGTTTATTAAATAGATAATTTTCTTTAATGAAAATTTATTTATTTTTACTACAGTCTGAATTCGCGCTGTCGATTCTACAATGATATTTATATTTATTTATTTATTTATTTACAATTATTGTTAATATTGTTTATCATTACAGTTAGACGAATTGTTGTTTAGTTGGTATTTAATACTATCGTGGTATCGTACAGCCGTTTAACTGGTGATATTTATAAGTAAAACAATTTACAATATTTTTTTTTTATAATTAATTTAACATCTATAGCAAACATATTTTTCACTTGTATTAAATTAAATCTTATGTATTAAATTAAATGAATAAAAATCACTGGTCTCAATTAATAACATAATTGATTTTATTTTACGAAGGAATTTAAAATTAAAATTAATTTTTTTTAGTATACTAAGTACATTAATGGGGAAGTGTCTCTATTTATTTTTCGTGTCATCATTAAAATTATTTAATAATTAAAACATCATTTTTATTTAATGTATTTTAGAATAAACGGACGCAACTGTGGCAGCTGGACTTTAAATGTAATTTTTAGGTGAAGTAATAGGAATAGACGAAAATTTATAAGGATCATTTTTTTAGAGAATTTTATTTCCTACAAAAAAGTATTCTTTGTATTTTACCGTGCGATCGATATTTAAGCCGCAAAAAATATTTAAATGAAATAAAGCAGTATTCAAAATTTTTTAAATAATTGTATTTTTGTCTTTAAATCAAAATTATGGGCAAAGTTATCAAAATACATAAAAATTTATAAGAAACATTTTCGTAGAAAATTAAATTTCCTACAAAAAAGTATTCTTTGTATTTAGACGTACAATTGATATTTAGGCGGCAAAAGTTATTTAAATAAAATAAATTAGCATTCAAAATTTTTTAAATAATTTTATTTTTGTCTTTAAATTAAAATTATGGGTAAAGTTTCAAAAATACATAAAAATTTATAAGCAACAATTTTGTAGAGAATTGAATTTCCTACAAAAAAGTATTCTGTACATTTAGTGATAATTTGTAATCAACAGTCACAATTAGCCCTTATAAAATTAAGACACTTCCCAGATATTTAAAACCCCATTTATTTACACATTTAATTGCAAATTTAATTGAAAATAAAACATCGAAAAGATTTTTCATGTGCTCTGTACACTATACACCTACATTATACACAATTAAAAATAATAATAATTAATAATTAATAATTAATAGCAACAATTAATAATGAAGAATAAAACTTAAATCAACATGCGCGATATTTTATTTCTTTGGTTTATAAATATAACAATGTGATAAATATTCCAAAAATTGAATAATCGCAAATAATTAAAATTTAAAAAATAAACAATTAGTAATTTAATAAAAGAAAATATCAATTAATTAATATTTAATATTATTAAATAATTACAATATTTATGAAGGGGTTTGTTAGTAAGAAATGGCGTCTAACGACAAGATTAAAAATAAAAAAAATGAAAAGGTGGGTAATAAAAAAATAGTAGGAGGTAGCAGTGAATTGTGGGGATCGCTAATTGGGGGTGGCCGGGCGTGCGCGAAGTGGCGGTGGCGTAGAAGTTGGGGTTGGATAGGGCGCGTACCTGACCCCTACGGACGAGGGAGATGCTCGTCGGGAGATGATTGCTACGGGTGAGGGTTGCCAGGACCAGGAGAGAGGGGGGTAGGGGAATGAGGGTGTGTTAGGATAAGGTGAGGATGTGGTAGTACGCGAGCCGTAGAGCAGCGCTGCTGAGGGTGCCAACCAGGATGCCAGTGGATGCTGATGCCCTCCCTCGTGTTGCTGATGGTGTTGCTGCGATGGTGGTTGTTGCTGTTGCTGAATACTCAATGCACTCCCACCGGGTGATGTTAAGGCTAAATGCTCATATAGACGGACTGGTGGTACGCCACAACGGACCAATTGCTGCTCCATTAGTTCCATCGGATCTCTGTAACAAGATTATTTATTTTAATATTAGAAATTGGATTATTGATTTTTTTTCTGCAGTACAGTGAAAGTTTATTTTATAAAGGCACACCCTCAGTTTTATAGTTCAAGGGTGTGCATTTTAATTGAGATAATTTCTTAAAGTTATTAAAATTTTATATGAAATTATTAAAAAATCAAGGGTGTGCATTTTATTTAAGAAAATCAACAAATTCTTAAGTACACACCTCTTATTTTTTGATTCCAAGGTGTGCAATTTTTTATAGAAAGTTAAAGGAAATCATAAAATTCCACATAAAACATTTCTAAAATGAGTTTAAAATGCACATCCTTGATTTTTTTATTGAGAGTGTGCATATTACTTGTGGAAATTACTAAAAATTATTACACTTTCGTGTAACAAATTTTCAAAAAAAAAATTTTTCAAATACACACCCTTAATTTTTTTCAATTAATGGTGTGCATTTTACTTGAGAAAATAAATAAATTTTTATGAACACAATTTTTAGGTACAGACCCCAGACTTTTTTATTTCAGGGTGTGCATTTTTTTGTAGAAGCTTAAAAAAAAATTGCAAAATTTCACGTATAAGAATTCTGAAGACGAATTTCAAAATACACACCCTTGATTTTTTATTGAGGGTGTGCATTTTATTTGAAAAAATTAAAATTGGAGAAAAAATATTTTGTTTCTTGGGTTTGACAGAAGATATTTATAAAAAAAAATTCGAAAGTGATAAATTGCTTGAAAAAAAAAACAAATCTGATGAGACAATTACTCAACAATTAAACTAATTACATTGATAAATTACATCTTGTAACAAAAACTGCCTGCGTAATTTACAAATTACGAAATTCACCGGAAATGCTAATAAACAAACCTCTATAATAAAAAAAAAGTATCTATAAGCATAAAAAAGTACAAAATAATGATGAATGATTTTCTCGTTGATTTGCACATATCCGCAAGCTTAATTAGGGTCAATCACGGTACCGATTGTGAATCGATTTCACGGTTGATTACAATCGACGAGAACACATCAGCACAAGTACAGTGTACGCTGACTGGCGAATTATTATTCCTCTAGACTGCAAAGTTAATCGCCGCGGGTATGCCTTCGTAATTAACGCAATCGCACAGACTGCACACCACACACCACTATCAATATAATATCCATTACATCATAAATATATACACAAATATTACCTCAGCCAAATGGAGTATCATTACACAGATACTCCATTACAGATAAATAATAAATAACAAAACATTAATCGAGATAAAATATTTTCACAACAGCAGACCCATTTCCTACTTTTCTTCCAAGTGTGTGGTCACTTTATAAAAGGATTTTATTAAATATATCTATAAGCTCATTATTAAATTTATTACAATATTAAAATAATAATTCCAAGAATTTAAACAGTATTTTTTTTTTTACTAAGAATCGATTTAAATTTTGAAACCAAAGTATCGATCTTACTTTCGGTGTTGGGTTTGTCTTAACAATGAACTCTTTGGATTTTTATTTTCATTGGATTTGAATGATGGAAACCAGTATATGAGAATTGAGTTTTAAGAATAAATAAAACGAAGTTAAAAAAAAAAAAGAGAACAATGGATCCGGTGTGCCAAGTTAACGCGTCTCGGTTACAACTTGGGTGTACTGCTTAGCATGTAACTTGATATCAATCTCCCTTTACTTCTTTATATATTTATACATATATATAAGAATGGAATGGATGTGTATAGAGACCTAAACCTTATGACTTTCAAGTCCTCATGTGCCTCCGAACTCAATCTGAAGAACATTGAGGTATAAATTTCTACAAGGGTGTGCATGTGTGTGCTCATGTGTGCATGTGTGAGATGTATAAGAAACAAGAGGGAAAAAAAGTAAAAAAAAACTGTAAGAGAGGAAGGAAGGGATTAGGGTTGGTGTGCCCGGGGCTAATCGTTCTTCGAGTGAACGTGCCGGACCACACACCGTCGTGTCCACTGGTTCTACATGTCCTTACTCGATCTCTTTTCTCACACGTTCCGGTAAAATATAACTGTTGTCGAGCTTCCAAAGTCTATTAGTCGAGCTATTGGCACCCAAAGTCATTCAATTGATTTTCTTTATTCTTCATCTGAGGACTTTGCTACTTTTTTTATCACTTTTGTTTGCTTTGATAATAGATTTAAATTACTAAGAGAGGCTGGGGCAAAACGGCCCCCCTAAGCTGCTTATTACTTTTTTTTTGTAATAAATTCCCCCACTCTTACTAAAAAAAATTCATTGTAATGATTTTTTCACAACTTTTGCAATACAATTGAATTTGAATTTAAAATTGCCGCCAAAATAAAGGAGCAAATGATGGACTTTATTCGAAAGCTAAGGAAACATGGATTCAATGTAAAAATTGTAAGAAAAAATCGCATGATTTCTGTGCAGGTGTAGATGAATATTATTTCGATATTTGTGAATACTGGAAAAATTTGTCGAATTGAAAAATTTATCAATTAAAAAAAAATTATTATTCATATATTTTTATTGGCCAATTTGCCCCAGGCATAGAGAATCAACCGAAAAATGAAGTATATTAAATTTTTTATAATTTGACGTTAAAAATATGACAAAAATTTTTGTTCAAAATTTTCCACTGGTCCAAAAAAAAAATTTTTTTTGATCAAATTTTTTGAGGGCGCCTTCTTACCCCACCCTCTTCTACTCAGAAAAAAAATTCAATTTTTTTGGATAAAGTAAAAATCTTCTCTGACTGAAAAATTTCTTGGCTCAAAAAAAAAATAACGTTTTCCAAAATATTTTTTGAATTCAAAATGACTCAACTTTTTTTTTGTGTACATTTTTTTTTTTTAATGAAACTACTGTATAATTAATAAATTATAACTGTAACTAAAATTATATTGTGTGTCTATATAAATATATATGAATATAGATGTGGGATCATGAAGTGAAGAGTAGATGAGAGCAAACGGAAATGACGTAGCTCTGATGCATTATAATAGACTAATCCGGCCCTTGAATGCGATTGTAGCCTTGAATTATCTTTTAATGTTTTCATAAAACTTCCTTATATATAAATGTATATGTATATATAAATAATAATATATTATAATTACGATCATTCATGAAATTGAGTCTCACACACGGCATCGCTGTTTATTAACATTTATTTATTCGTACCATTATAACCGCGCGTACGTTCAAATGTCTTTACTTCTCAGCGATCATTAAAATCATGTATTATTATATTCATATATAATTTTATTTTTTTTTTAATTAAACATTTCATAATTGACGTTTTGTAGAACTGATTGAAAAGTTAAGAAAATATTTTCAACCCGTTATAATTTATATGACGGAATAAAGGCATATATATTATAATATAAGTAGTTAATTACTCATACAATTTAAAAAAAATTAATACGTTTTTACATAAAAAAGTTTGATCATTTTTTTTTCTGTTCCATGAATTTGAATTTTTCAAAATTTGACATTTTTTAAAAAATTGTTTGGAAAAAATATATAGGGGAGAGTGGGGAAAAATGACACCACTTTTCAAGGGAAATTTTTATCTACAGTCTCTAGAAAAAATTTGGGGTGAGTTGGTCACCCTTAATAGGGGACTTGTAGAATTTTTACCAAAAAATTGCTACGAAAATTCCGAAAGTCCATTTATGGAATTTTTTCGGAGACGACGACTCAATTATTGCTTGAAAAATATGAAAAATTCTACCTACAGTCACCATAAAAGGTAATTCCAATTATTTAATGATGCAGCATCAGGTACATAGTCGCGGATAGATCGCAGATTGAGATCTTGCCGCATTTCCGGGCATTTTTCACTAGTTCTTAAATAAAACCCTGTGGTTTTTTTTTAAACAGGGGAAGGTGGGGCAAAGTGGGCCCTAAAATTTTGAGTTCCCCGAATGATTGCGGGGTAAAATGGGTCCCCAAACCCTTAGGAGCCCACTTTGCCCCAAGGTGTTCATTTTGCCCACCCTCCCCTATCATGATTTGAAAAATTCAACTTTTAGATAAAAAGAAAATTTTCGAAAATTTTCTGCGAGTGATATTTTAGATAAAGACTGCAGAGTTAAAAAAAGTATTTTGTAAAACTTTTTTCTATCATTTTTGAGAGGGGATCTGTCGTGTCTCGGAAATTTTTTTTTTTTTTCATCAATTACAGTAAAATTTTGATAAAATTTGTTCGAAGTAGATCAAAGCTAGACGATAGTAAAATTTTCTACAAAAAAAAAGTGACAACAATTTGAATGCATGCAAATTAAATTTTTAAAATAATTCTTCTACAATCCCACCCCTAAAATTACAGCAAAATCTACTAATGTCTATTATTATAAAATACTTTAGGAATAACATTGCGTGTTAAGTCCTACAAATAATATAGCATTTAGTTACAATGTATGTATTCTAATCTATACTTTGTATCCCATAGAATTCTCTTCTCACCTCCACAAACTACATATATTTAAATTCGAAAGCTAAAAAACAAAAAAAAACGTAGGGGAGACCGGGGCATAGCGGCCCACTTAAGCGAGTTATTATTTCTAGCTACTATTGATCATCTAAAAAATTTTCTTGTGCCTTATCTTGAGGGAATATATGATAATTTGGTCAAAACCCACAAAAAAAAAATTTTTTTTTTCTGGGGCACAACGGCCCACTTCTGGAGAATAATTAAAAAAAAAAAATATTACCAAAAATTTTTTTCTTTTTTAATATTATTCATTTATTCTAATTTAAAAAAAAAACATTTTGAAATGATAGTTATTATTTTTTAACTTCCCCCACCCCTTTTCACTTTCTTTGTTTAGAAAAAAATTAAATTACAAAGATTTTCTATTTGAAACTCAGAAAAAATTTTAATTCCGTACGATGTAAATTTAAAAGTACCGCCAAACGATTGGTTGATGACATCAACGGTCGGTAAAGTTTTTGAAACAGTCGCTAAGTGGCGTTGTAAATGTTGAAAATAAATATGGAGTTGTACATCATATGACTATATTTGTGTTGGAGGTTCACTACAGTTCGGCGGTAAATTTTACAATTTTAATTTTACTTCTCATATTTTCTAAAATAAAAAATGGTGCGCAATTATAAATCAAAAAATACTCATATGTCATGGAATGAATTGGCTATGGCAAAAGCTATCGAAGCAGTTAACCAAGGAGAGATGGGATATCTTGCTGCTTCAAAAGCGTTTGGAGTACCAAAAACCACTCTGAGACGCCGATCCAATTTTTATAAATTAAACAATGATATAGAGTTTGTATCATCGAAAGGTATTGAGAATCTAAAACAATTATTTTATTAATACACAGTAAAAAATTTTGCATCAATGCGTCAAAAAATTTTTATGCTAAATATTTAACATAAAAATTTTTAACACAAAATTCTTTGATGAGAATTAATTTAGCACATATTTTATAATTTTAAGAATTTTTTTAACAAATAAATTGTCAAAAAAAAAAAAAAATGAGAAAAGAAAATTGACATTTAGAAAATAAAAAAAATAAAAAATCCAATTTTTTAGGAATAATTTTTTGGAGTAAATTAATTTATTAAAAAAAATTAAAAAATTGTCAAGCGACTGCTAACTTTAATGGATTAATTTTTTGACGCAATAATAACGTAAAATTTTTTACTGTGTAATTTAATCGAAGAAAATAATTATAAACTAAAATTTTTATTGTAGGGCTACCCAGAAAGTTTACTCCAGTTTTTAGTCCTGTGCAAGAATCCGAACTTGTCAGTTATTTAAAAGATTTAGAAAGTCGATTATTTGGATTATCAAGCTTCGAGGTGAGAATCCTCGCTTATCAGCTCGCTGAAAAAAATCAAATTAAACATCCATTTGTAAATGGAGTAGCTGGAGAAGATTGGCTGCAAGGATTTTTGAAACGTAACCCCACCTTATCGTTACGCAAACCTGAAAGCACATCAGCAGCACGGGCAGCTGGTTTCAATCGGATTGTCATTCAAAATTTTTTTAACTTACTAAAACAGATTATGGAAAAATACAATCTACTTCCTCATCGTATTTTTAACGTAGATGAAACTGGCTGTAGTAGTGTCCCAAAAACTCACGGGAAAATCATTGTTGAGAAAGGAAAAAAACAAGTTGGAATTTTAACGTCAGCTGAGCGAGGTAAAAATGTGACAATGGAGCTTTGTGTTTCAGCTTCAGGACAATTTTTACCACCATTGTTCATTTTTCCTCGTAAGCGTATGAAACCCAACTTGTTGAATAATACAATCCCAGGAAGTTGGGGGCTTTGTCATTCCAGTGGCTGGATGCAACATGATCTCTTCTTGCAGTGGTTCCAATGGTTTGTTGACCAGGTTAAGCCAACTTCTGAAGATCCAGTGCTGCTGATTTTGGATGGGCATACGACACACACTAACAATTTAGATGTGATTGACTACGCTCGTGATCATCACGTTGTAATTCTTTGCTTGCCACCTCATTGCACTCACCGTTTACAACCATTGGATGTCAGTGTAATGAAACCAATATCTTCTTATTATGAGCAAGAAGTAAAAAAATGGTTATCAGAGCACCCAGGAAGAGTCGTCACGCCTGAAGTTCTGCCAATGCTGTTCAGTAATGCATTAAATAAAGCAGCAAAGCCTGAAACTATAATAAATGGTTTCCGAAAAACTGGAATTTACCCAATGAATCCAGATATTTTTGACTCAAAAGATTTTGCTCCTGCCGACACTACCAATAGCAACAAACCACCTGAAGAACAATCACTAGAAAATCTGACCCAAAGTCTGAGTGATTTGTGCAAGACAGATTTTATTGAAGGACCTGAACCCGAGCAACAACCTGAACAGCAGCAACTTGAGCAACAAGAGCTTAGACAGCAAGAGCCAGAAAAACCTGAACTGCAACAACAACTTGAAGAGCCAGTAATTATTCCAATTGCCTCCACCTCCACTGGTAAACCATCGTTGAGGCCCCCATCTAGGTACTTTAGACCACAAATTATTGACGAAAGCTCCGATGAAGAGATGGAAAAATCTCTTACTGAAAATATCACTAAAACTGCTGCATCATCCAAAGCAACGATGAGACAAAACACATCGAAGTTTTATGTAACACCTTACGACATCAAGCCATTGCCATCAAGAGACTCCCCGCCAAAAAAACGACGTCGAGGTGTGACGAGGATTTTAACCAGTAAACAATACCGTGATGAGTTGGAAGAAAAAAAAAATAATCAAAAAATAAAAAATATAATAGCAGAAAAAGTCACTAATAAAAACAAAGCTCCAAAAATTAAAAAAAAAAAAAGTTCTCAAAAAGAAGACAGTGATTGCCATTGCCTGTATTGTAATGGACTCTATTCTGAATCAAAGGAATCATGGATTCAGTGCAATAACTGCAAAATGTGGTCTCACGATTCCTGTGCAAGTATTGAGGAAGATTTTTCAGATGAATATACCTGTGATTACTGTGAAAATAATTAATTGTATTTTTTTATTTAATTGTTTAAATATTTTTAGAAAGCTAAGTGTTTAAAGATTTATCAATTATAAAAATTGTTCTTTGTTATAATTACTCTTAAAATAATTAATTGTATTTTTTTTATTTAATTGTTTAAATATTTTTAGGAAGCCAAGTATTTAAAGATTTATTAATTATAAAAATTGTTATTTGTTATAACTATTCTCAAAATAATTAATTGAATTTTTTTATTTAATTGTTTGAATATTTTTAGGAAGCTAAGTATTTAAAGATTTATTAATTATAAAAATTGTTATTTGTTATAACTATTCTCAAAATAATTAATTGAATTTTTTTATTTAATTGTTTAAATATTTTTAGGAAGCTAAGTGTTTAAAAATTTATCAATTATAAAAATTGTTATTTGTTATAATTATTCTTAAAATAATTTAAAATTTGTTGATTAATACAAAATATTCTTATTTTTTAAGTTGCTGTATAATTTTTAATCCCAAAAGTTTTTGTTATATTTTAGATTAGAAATTACTTGATTGTGGTTTGACAAATTTTAATTTTTTTGAAAAAAATTCTTATCAAATCATTTTTATCATAAAATTAAAAAAAAAAAAAATTTTATCAATATATTTTTGAAAAAAAAATTTTTATCAACAATGTTTTATGGAAAAAGTTTTTTGATGGTCCATTTTGCCCCGGATTTCGCTACTTAACTAAAAAAAATTAAATTTATTTTTTGACAAAATTTTTGGAGTGGGCCGCTGTGCCCCGGGTGGGCCGTCGTGCCCCGGCCTCCCCTAAGTCGAATGTTTAATTTTAAAATATTAAATTTAAAAATAAAATGTTGAAAGGCTATTGATATTCGGACACTCAGGTGTTCCTCGCGTGGATCATGTCGTCGGGTTTGAAATTACTTTGAATTAAAAAATGTAAAAAATAAAAATAAATAATAATAAAGTGTCTAAAGAGCCGATACTTCGCACACTTAAACTGTCTCTCGTGTGTAGTGTCGTGACGATCAGGCGACCTGATCATGTGTAAAATGAGTGGATCGCGTGTGATGTGAGTGAGAAAAGTGATGATGAGAAGAGCATCATCATCATCATCATCCTCCTCATTCTCATCATCATCATGAAAGAGTTTGTATCACGATTGATCTTTTTCCATGCAACGGGTAATGAATCGTCATTAACGGCAATCTTTGCATATTCTTTATAATAACGTGTTCGGCTCAATATTGTAAATTTCATTTTTTTTTTTTTTTTTTTTTTTTTTTTTGCTACATATTTATGAATCGTATATTAGTATCATTTTCTCAGTGAGGTACTCGAGTAGGAGGAGCTGTAAATCTCGTCAATATTTTAATGATCAAGTTCTATTAAATTTTTTTTTTTTTTACTTTCATACTTTTACACATATATGGGGAAGAGGGGGGTGGGGGGTATGATTAAGACAAAATCAAAAAAGAGGAAAAAAAACTTCAATTTTTTGTTCTTCAAAACCAACTAAACCGTTAATTAGTGTAATGTCACCGGGGTAAGTTGGGTCCATGGAAAAAATTAAATTATGGTTTTTTTTTTATCAACCGTAAATTGATTTTTAATTATTGATATGTTATCAATAATAATTTATTTAATTAAAACTTTAATTAGTGATAATTAAAAATCATTAATTAGATCTTAATTTAGTTTTGATATCTAAGGAGTATATTTGCAAATTTAAAAAATTATTAATCCCGCGCTTTTTTAAAAATTCGATTTTTTCAATTCTGACATTTTTATTTTTTTAATTTTTAGGCAGAAATTTTTTTGACGTCTGATTGCGATAACTACACTGTGTCTAAAATATTTAGCGATAATTTACTGTAAAAAATCAACCCTACCTTAGACTATAAATAAATAATTAGCTTACGTTAATGCATCTTTAATTTCCTAAAAATTTCTACATCTATAATTTGAAATTTAAAGAATTCTTTAAAAAGACATTAAGCAAAAATTAATAACAAAACCTTTGCTGATGTATAATAAAAATTTTTTATAGACACCAGAGCAATAATATTCGAATTCCATTGGACTGTTATTTTTCACCCTCGAGCTGACATATAAGCTATTAGATAAGTGGTAGGATAATAATAGGTTACACCCCGCTATATGATTCTCTACTCTATCATATGCCTTTCGACTTTAATCCCACGAGACTCGAGTCTTTAGTTTCTAGTCTTCAATCTCCAGCCTCCAGTCTAAAATATTCAAGGTCCTTGTATCGTTGATAACAAAAAATCGCATTAAGAAAGTAAATTTAACGAAAAAAAAAAATTTTTTTTCTGAAATAGAAAAAATTGATTTTTTGGCGCGAAAAAAATTTCGCATAGCAAAATTTAAATGTAAATTTTCTTGAACTTTTCTCACCTCAAAAAAAGTTTCCTTCTCAATTTATAATGAAAAAAATTTCTTAGGGTAAGTGAAAATTTTTTGCTTAAAAAAATCCTTTTTTTCTGCACAGACGAAAAAATTATCGAATGAGAGTAAATATTCTTAATTCAATAAAATTTATTTGAAAACTTGAATTTTCTCAGATAAGTAAAAATTTTTTGTGACCAAGAAAAATTTTCTTGGGTCAAGAAAATGTTGACTAGATTCCCGAAAACCCTTGTCTTCAAAAATATTTTCTTGACTCAAGATAACTTTTTTTTCTGTGTAAAAAAAAAGTAGTTGGCAGTTTGAAATGCTATTAAGTGGAATCAGAGTGATTGTGCTTTTAGTAAAAAGTAAAACTCCCGTATACAGAATACAGAAATAAATAAAATTTGATAAAAAAAAACGTAAAATGAGATGATGAGGTATACATCACATCAGAGTCCTAAAGGAATGGATGTAGAAGATGAAGCGAGTGTAACGGCGAAGAAATTAATAGCCATAAAATATGAATAGAAATTAGCAGGTTCGGGGTGGCGTGACGCGTTTGCTCGCTCATTTCCTTTCGGCGCGTTGAAAAACAACAAAACAACAAAATATCGTTCAAGCCTGTAATTTACCCGGCTGCCGCCGACCGCGCCGGGTATTCTCTCTTGCACCCGCGGAACAAACTCTCCATCAGAAGTACATGAACATCTTACGTGTATCTCGGCATACACGCACACATACACACATCGACTTACAAGTTCGCCTTCGGATTTTTTACATTTACCTTTAAATTAATTTTTTTTAAAAATTATTTACTTCCATCTATTGTCAATAATAAAAATATTTAAGGACGTATGAATTTGGTATTTTAATTTTTTAGTTACCACTTACATCACCGTGGTCATAATTTTCAATCGATTTCTGTAAACTCACATATTTTCTGCAGTTCTGCTAAAAATATTACGTGTTTAAATTTATTTGTTGAATATTTAATATCATGTGTCGTGAATTAACATAATGCCATATTGTGTTGCTTGCCCATTTTTTATTAATTTATTTTTTAACACCAAAAAATTTTATTTTATAAAAAATATTCATTTTTTGGTGTCATGTTTAAATCAATACGAAATTTTTGTTAAATTAATTCACTAGGGTAATTTAGAAAAAATTTTGTCCCTCTTTTTTACGAGAAATTAATTATAAAAAATGTCCAAAAAGGGTAAAATAGACCCCCTAAAAAAATCAGTCGTTTATTTTCGATTTTTTTTTAGTCCCCGAATAAGTAAGATGAAGTTAGACATCCGAAAGTTTTTTGACTTTTTTTTAAAACGATGAATTATAAAAAAAAAAATTTTTGAAAAAATTGCACTTATAGTTTATAAAATTTTCTACATGTGCATATTTTTAATTTTTATTTTTTTTGTAATTGACTTGTGGAAAAAAAATTCCGAAAATTTTTAACTGTCAGTTAACTTGATCATAAATAAGTTCGGTGTCAATAAGACCCAGTAGTCTAAAAAATTTAATGTGGGGCAAAATGAACCCTCTGGAAATTTTTTGAATGATTTTTTTTAGTCCATGTCGCTCTAATCAAAATTTAAAAAATCTGGGTGCCATTTTAAAAAAATAATAAAAATTATTTATAATTAAATAAATAAATTTTAATTTTAATTCATCAAGTGATCAAATTATTTTTCATACATCAGTAAAATTTTTAAATTAATTTTCCAAGTCAAAATAAAAAAAAAAATTAATAATTCGATTATGGGTCGATTTTTCACACCTAATTTATGTAAATTTGTACTCCAACTTTTTTTCATCCACAGCAAAATTAATTTTTACCATCGAAATAATTTTCAAATTTCTCGAATTAAAATTTTTTCATTACCGCGATCCTTCATCGTCTTATTGCATCGATATTTAAAGTTAACACTTAAGAGAACAGCTTAGTCTTTTGTTTTAGCGTTTAAACGTCGGCTATTAGCCCCGACCAGCTTCAGTCCCTTGCTTAGCAAGCCCGCGGCGTCTTTCTCACCCCCTTATTTTTCTCACCCCGAAGGCCTCAAGCCCGTATAAGTTTTTTATAAAATTTTTTGTTCGATGGTATAGAGATCATGTGGGGAAAGGTAATGCGAAGTGCTAATGGGCCGCGGAGTAAATGTGTTGATGGTAGATGTTTTAGAATGTCTGGGCATTAAAGTATATTGGACACTGAGTTAAGTGTGTCTGTATGTATAACTATATAGAAAACCATAGGATTGAAGCTGCGTACAAGTAACTTTTAACATGTGTAGTAAAGAATAAGAATAAGAAGATAAAGAAGAAGAAAAAGGATGAAAAGAAGGGACTTGAAAAGGCGGCTACGATAATGACAGGCCGCTTGCTCTCGAAGCTAATATAGATGAATGCTCTGCCCTCCTTGCCCTTAAGCTCCACACTCTCAGAGAACATATCAGTATATTCTACTCTACTCTACTGTACGTACGTGGATACGAGGGCGTAAGCACTTAGACACTGGGATATAGAATAAAAAGTAATGATAAAATATAAAATAATATAATAAATATCAAAGGAACCAGAGCTCGCGAATCGGAGGAATGGCGAACAGGAAAAGAAACGGGAACAGGAACGAGAGTGGGAAGAGGGAATAGGGAACGAAAGCGTGCGAAAACCAAATGAAGAGACGGTAAAAAAAAAAAAATAATAATGATAATAAGAATAAGGATACAGAAGGACTGCAGCAATACTCTAAAAAGTTAAAGGCTTCGGATAGGAGGTCGGGAAAAATATGTATAAGAAAGGGATATATATCTCCCTGTTTCTTTTAAACCCGGAGGGGCATCTATCTATCAGCGCCGGCGTGAAGTGGGCGGGTGCATGCGCGGTATTGCCGCATATAAGGCCGCTCTCTTATTAACTTTGCCGACGCCGCGGCTTAGGCGGAGGCAATGCGCATGCTTCGAAGTTACGTGTTATCCGCGGCAGCACCTCACTCAAATAAAATATATTTTATTCCTTCTTCTTGGTCTAAGTCATGTTCAGTACAGCCTGCACTTTATTTAAATATTTAACTTTTATTTGCTCGCTCGAAATTGCGGGACCTCAATGAAGTTTTGTAATTAATATGAGTTTTAGATTTTTTTTTTAATTACTAATGACTATGACAAGATTTTAATTGATTTTAAATTTTTGCAGAAGTTATAAATTCTACTTGAGATTTATATTTTTTTTTTTTTTTTTTTTTTTTTTTTTGGAGTATTAAAGGTAAAATAGACGACAGGTGTTGATTTGTAGGAGGACTTTGTTGGGCGGGTTACGTTTCGTCGAGAATATACGATAATAGAGTAGGGGAGACCGGGGCATAGCGGCCCACTTAAGCGAGTTATTATTTCTAGCTACTATTGATCATCTAAAAAATTTTCTTGTGCCTTATCTTGAGGGAATATATGATAATTTGGTCAAAACCCACAAAAAAAAAATTTTTTTTTTCTGGGGCACAACGGCCCACTTCTGGAGAATAATTAAAAAAAAAAAATATTACCAAAAATTTTTTTCTTTTTTAATATTATTCATTTATTCTAATTTAAAAAAAAAACATTTTGAAATGATAGTTATTATTTTTTAACTTCCCCCACCCCTTTTCACTTTCTTTGTTTAGAAAAAAATTAAATTACAAAGATTTTCTATTTGAAACTCAGAAAAAATTTTAATTCCGTACGATGTAAATTTAAAAGTACCGCCAAACGATTGGTTGATGACATCAACGGTCGGTAAAGTTTTTGAAACAGTCGCTAAGTGGCGTTGTAAATGTTGAAAATAAATATGGAGTTGTACATCATATGACTATATTTGTGTTGGAGGTTCACTACAGTTCGGCGGTAAATTTTACAATTTTAATTTTACTTCTCATATTTTCTAAAATAAAAAATGGTGCGCAATTATAAATCAAAAAATACTCATATGTCATGGAATGAATTGGCTATGGCAAAAGCTATCGAAGCAGTTAACCAAGGAGAGATGGGATATCTTGCTGCTTCAAAAGCGTTTGGAGTACCAAAAACCACTCTGAGACGCCGATCCAATTTTTATAAATTAAACAATGATATAGAGTTTGTATCATCGAAAGGTATTGAGAATCTAAAACAATTATTTTATTAATACACAGTAAAAAATTTTGCATCAATGCGTCAAAAAATTTTTATGCTAAATATTTAACATAAAAATTTTTAACACAAAATTCTTTGATGAGAATTAATTTAGCACATATTTTATAATTTTAAGAATTTTTTTAACAAATAAATTGTCAAAAAAAAAAAAAAATGAGAAAAGAAAATTGACATTTAGAAAATAAAAAAAATAAAAAATCCAATTTTTTAGGAATAATTTTTTGGAGTAAATTAATTTATTAAAAAAAATTAAAAAATTGTCAAGCGACTGCTAACTTTAATGGATTAATTTTTTGACGCAATAATAACGTAAAATTTTTTACTGTGTAATTTAATCGAAGAAAATAATTATAAACTAAAATTTTTATTGTAGGGCTACCCAGAAAGTTTACTCCAGTTTTTAGTCCTGTGCAAGAATCCGAACTTGTCAGTTATTTAAAAGATTTAGAAAGTCGATTATTTGGATTATCAAGCTTCGAGGTGAGAATCCTCGCTTATCAGCTCGCTGAAAAAAATCAAATTAAACATCCATTTGTAAATGGAGTAGCTGGAGAAGATTGGCTGCAAGGATTTTTGAAACGTAACCCCACCTTATCGTTACGCAAACCTGAAAGCACATCAGCAGCACGGGCAGCTGGTTTCAATCGGATTGTCATTCAAAATTTTTTTAACTTACTAAAACAGATTATGGAAAAATACAATCTACTTCCTCATCGTATTTTTAACGTAGATGAAACTGGCTGTAGTAGTGTCCCAAAAACTCACGGGAAAATCATTGTTGAGAAAGGAAAAAAACAAGTTGGAATTTTAACGTCAGCTGAGCGAGGTAAAAATGTGACAATGGAGCTTTGTGTTTCAGCTTCAGGACAATTTTTACCACCATTGTTCATTTTTCCTCGTAAGCGTATGAAACCCAACTTGTTGAATAATACAATCCCAGGAAGTTGGGGGCTTTGTCATTCCAGTGGCTGGATGCAACATGATCTCTTCTTGCAGTGGTTCCAATGGTTTGTTGACCAGGTTAAGCCAACTTCTGAAGATCCAGTGCTGCTGATTTTGGATGGGCATACGACACACACTAACAATTTAGATGTGATTGACTACGCTCGTGATCATCACGTTGTAATTCTTTGCTTGCCACCTCATTGCACTCACCGTTTACAACCATTGGATGTCAGTGTAATGAAACCAATATCTTCTTATTATGAGCAAGAAGTAAAAAAATGGTTATCAGAGCACCCAGGAAGAGTCGTCACGCCTGAAGTTCTGCCAATGCTGTTCAGTAATGCATTAAATAAAGCAGCAAAGCCTGAAACTATAATAAATGGTTTCCGAAAAACTGGAATTTACCCAATGAATCCAGATATTTTTGACTCAAAAGATTTTGCTCCTGCCGACACTACCAATAGCAACAAACCACCTGAAGAACAATCACTAGAAAATCTGACCCAAAGTCTGAGTGATTTGTGCAAGACAGATTTTATTGAAGGACCTGAACCCGAGCAACAACCTGAACAGCAGCAACTTGAGCAACAAGAGCTTAGACAGCAAGAGCCAGAAAAACCTGAACTGCAACAACAACTTGAAGAGCCAGTAATTATTCCAATTGCCTCCACCTCCACTGGTAAACCATCGTTGAGGCCCCCATCTAGGTACTTTAGACCACAAATTATTGACGAAAGCTCCGATGAAGAGATGGAAAAATCTCTTACTGAAAATATCACTAAAACTGCTGCATCATCCAAAGCAACGATGAGACAAAACACATCGAAGTTTTATGTAACACCTTACGACATCAAGCCATTGCCATCAAGAGACTCCCCGCCAAAAAAACGACGTCGAGGTGTGACGAGGATTTTAACCAGTAAACAATACCGTGATGAGTTGGAAGAAAAAAAAAATAATCAAAAAATAAAAAATATAATAGCAGAAAAAGTCACTAATAAAAACAAAGCTCCAAAAATTAAAAAAAAAAAAAGTTCTCAAAAAGAAGACAGTGATTGCCATTGCCTGTATTGTAATGGACTCTATTCTGAATCAAAGGAATCATGGATTCAGTGCAATAACTGCAAAATGTGGTCTCACGATTCCTGTGCAAGTATTGAGGAAGATTTTTCAGATGAATATACCTGTGATTACTGTGAAAATAATTAATTGTATTTTTTTATTTAATTGTTTAAATATTTTTAGAAAGCTAAGTGTTTAAAGATTTATCAATTATAAAAATTGTTCTTTGTTATAATTACTCTTAAAATAATTAATTGTATTTTTTTTATTTAATTGTTTAAATATTTTTAGGAAGCCAAGTATTTAAAGATTTATTAATTATAAAAATTGTTATTTGTTATAACTATTCTCAAAATAATTAATTGAATTTTTTTATTTAATTGTTTGAATATTTTTAGGAAGCTAAGTATTTAAAGATTTATTAATTATAAAAATTGTTATTTGTTATAACTATTCTCAAAATAATTAATTGAATTTTTTTATTTAATTGTTTAAATATTTTTAGGAAGCTAAGTGTTTAAAAATTTATCAATTATAAAAATTGTTATTTGTTATAATTATTCTTAAAATAATTTAAAATTTGTTGATTAATACAAAATATTCTTATTTTTTAAGTTGCTGTATAATTTTTAATCCCAAAAGTTTTTGTTATATTTTAGATTAGAAATTACTTGATTGTGGTTTGACAAATTTTAATTTTTTTGAAAAAAATTCTTATCAAATCATTTTTATCATAAAATTAAAAAAAAAAAAAATTTTATCAATATATTTTTGAAAAAAAAATTTTTATCAACAATGTTTTATGGAAAAAGTTTTTTGATGGTCCATTTTGCCCCGGATTTCGCTACTTAACTAAAAAAAATTAAATTTATTTTTTGACAAAATTTTTGGAGTGGGCCGCTGTGCCCCGGGTGGGCCGTCGTGCCCCGGCCTCCCCTATATGAGAGGCTTGATGATGATGATGGGAAATAAAGTTTTATCGAATCTCTATCTTGTTCTTTGGATCTCGTAGTTCTTTCATGGTCATCATCATCGGCAGCACCATCATGCCACGCAGTAGAGAGTCAAGAAGTCAATTGACTTTTTAAAGTATACGTGTAAAACCCGTTCGTGAGAACACTAAATTATGACAGTGGAATTTTTTTATTTGTTTATATATAAATATAGCCGCACTCGAGATAGTTATTTACTTTTTTTTATGTTTGCAAATTGTTTAAGTTATTAATATTTATTTTCATTTGGCAATAATGAGAAATTTATTTACTCACCGATCGAAGTCTGTGAGCCGTGATGAATCACGAAAACCTTTGGCGAATGGATTACTGTCGATTTTTAATTTTGTAATCTGAAATTTTTTTGTTATTTTAGTTAATTTTATTAATTAAGAAATTCATTGTTATAAGGAAATTTTTTTTAATAATTAGTTTTTTTTTCTGGGTCATGTTCATACTGAGCCTTCAACTTGGAGTGAAAAAAATACCAGACATTTTTTTTTTAAGCCCATTCCTCCCCCTCATTTTAATTATTTATTTAAATACCGGGGAAGGGAGGGCAAAATGGGTCCCTAAGCGTTTGGGGACCCATTTTGCCCCCCTTCCCTTATATAGACATGAAATTATTAATAAATTTTTTTTTTATTTCATTAAATTTTATTAATTAAAAATTTTAATTTTTATGGGGAAAAAATTTTTTAAAAAATTGGTTTTTTTTTGGTCATATTTATACTGCTCAATTTTGAGCCAAAAAAAAAAGGAATAGAAAAGAAAATACTATACATTTATTCTTAGTCTATTTTGCCCCACCCCTCATTTTAATTAATCATTTAAATATATATATTATGAATTAAAAATTTCAATTTTTTTATGGGGAAAAAGTGTTTCAAAAATTTTTTTTTTGGGTCATTCATACCGAGCATCAATTTTGAGACAAAAAAAATATCAGTAGACAATACTAGACATTTTTTTCTTACCCCCCCCCCTTACTTTGATTATTTATCTAAATATATATAGATATAAAATAATTGATAAAATTTTATTATATATATTTACCAATTGATTTTGATACGCAGTAACAGCCGTAAAAATAGATTCAGGAAATATAAAAGTCTTGTGTTCTTCTTTATTGAGATCTGTTATTTTATGATTCTTATCTTCATCTTTAGGACGACACTTGACTAAATGTATCCTGGGCTGATACCGATGCATCGAATTAAGCACAATCTGTAACCAAAAAAAAAAAAAAAAAAAGAAATTTAATAAAATTATACATGACGCAAGTATTAATTAAAAAGGCAAATTAAAATACGGTTAGCCAATCTGACATCACAAGCTCTTTACTCTCTCTCTCTCCTCGTCCTTTTTATCTCTTACTCAGTCAAACTCACAGGCGAGCTCGTACGACACGCATTATTATAACCACATACATACATCCTAAAAGATAATTAATTTATGTAATCCATAAATTAAAATGGCGACGTTGATGGATACATCAAAAAATAGTCCAGGGCATTTGTATATCGACGCATAATATCAAAATAATTATTATCGTGGTATCTAACTTTTGGACGTATGAACAATGCACATATGCATAAAACATTTATAAATAAATACATATGTTCACATGTTTCATTTCAGTGTACACACATAAAATGCATTGATGTATTCAGACATATAACGTTGAATCAAGCTCGCGTGATCCAAACGAGAACCGAGCACGCGCTTTTATAGTGAACACGCGATCGACCCGATAGTCAACTTCATGATCGATTTCCTGTCCTAAACGATGTGTACTCGAGCGCGTGCAAATCATCAAACCTAAGGATTTTTATTTTTTATTATTATTATTTTAATACTCTTTTTTAACCCGTATGTATACTGACCAATTTGTTAAATATATAAGACATTATCTATAAAATTGATATGAAAATTTCTTTTTTACTTTCATGTCTGATTATACGGGATTACAAATTTTATTTCTGAAAAAAAAAAAAATCGGCTGGTTAGTGATCACAATTTTCCAGTTGGTTTAAAATTCAAATTGTGTCCGAAATATTGAACTTACGAATAAAAGTAAGGAGAGATTTTTTGTAGGAAATTTAATTCTCTATAAAATTATTTCAGTACATTTTTGTTGTATTTTTAGTAGTTTAGTCATAATTTTAATTTTTAACCCGAAGAATTTTAAGACTACGAATTTCAAATTTTTATGGACACTTTAAATTTAAATTACGGGTTGATAATTAAAAATATGATAAAAATATCTCAGAAGTAATTTGTAGAGAGTTAAATTTCCTACAAAAAATAATTCTATAAATTTTTTCATAAACCCAGTAATTTTCAAATTATTTCAAATTTACCGCCAGAACTTCTATCTACGAAATTTTAATTGAAAAAAAAAAAAATCTTGCCGATAATAATAATATAATATTTAAAAAATGAGTTATGAGAAAATACAACGGAAAGCTAAAAGTTACATGTATTATCGCTAATATAAAATATGACGGCGGCTGTAAGCATTCTCCGCAACTGTTGAAACTGTTTAACGGCCCGCAGGTGGCCAGAAGCTTTGGGGACTCATAACAGCCACCTTAGGATCTTGTTCTTTTATATTTTTTAATATACTTATATATGTATAGTGCGTGTACTTGATAAAACTAATTTACATTTATACGTAGGTGAGAAGAGAGAGAGAAAACGTCTTGGCATCTGATAAACCTGTCATAGCTATCTTTAATTCGATGACTTACTTCACTTAAAAGCCCGGTGCGTTATGTGTATACACATCTATAAATGTATATATATATTAATAATATATATTAAATATATATGTATAGGTATACATATTTTTTCCCCTTGAATTTTTTAGTCTTGGAGATATGAACGATAAATTATCATAATCGTACTCGAGTACATCCGGTAAATTCTTCCAACGTCATGACTTTTATATATATATATATACATATATGTTTAATGTTTACATACACATATATGTACGTGTATACACAACAAATTCTCTTGATTTCCTTCATGGGAGTTACCTATAGTCTAGTCTTTTTTATTTTTTATATATATATATACATATATATATATATATATATATATATATATATATATATATTTTTTTTACTCTGTATTATTATTCCTTTTATTCCTGTAAGACTGTGCAAATATGAACAAGAAATACGAGTGGCTACTGATGATGCCAGGCATAGAGAAGTGACTTACGGTAGCTGACTAATATAAAGGCCACGAGTGTGTCTTAAGAAATATTCATTAGTGTAAATAATCACATAAATCATTTGTAATGAGTTTTTTTTATTTTTTTGAATTTAACTAATTACGCTTCGAAAATAGTTTTTTTATGAGTTATTAATATTCTTTAATTGTATGGATTACTGCTGGTTTACTATTTAAATGATTTATCGAAGCTAATAAAATTTTAAATTAGGTTTTTTTTTTTAGAAAATTTTTTTACAAAGTCGAGTTGGTTGAAATTTTATGACGAAAATTATTTTTAAAAAAAGTTAATAGAAATTGCAAAAGTCTGTACTGTAAAAAGTTAATGGAGTAAATTTGGAGCAGATGCGTCTGTTCTCTCGGAGTAAAATTCGCTTCAAAAAGGAGTAATTTGAAAATTAACGCGGGTTCGAAATAAAATTTACTCCTGAAAAAAATTTTAATATGAAAACACGGAAATGGAGTTAAATAAAATCCAGTGAACTCCAAAATTACTCCGCTGGAAAAACAAACTCAAAATTTACTCCGTATGCGGACAAAAAATTTTCATATCTTTGAACTTAAATTGTGACTAAACTATCAAAAATATGACAAAAATATATCATAGCAATTTTACAGGAAATTAAATTCTCTACAAAAAAGCTTCTAACTTCTATTTTCATAAGTTCAATATTTCAGCCGCAATTCCAATTCGAAGTTGGCCAAAAAAAATAAGTATGAATTTTTTGCAAAATCTATTTTTTGCTTCCGCTTTTCTAAAAAAAAAAAATACTGGATTATTCACTATTATCTTATATATTTACTCTGATTGCTAGCAAGTATTGAAGATCGCGATTTGCATGTGGTGATTTATCAAACAACGCGCCATCCATGTAATACACGTTGATAGCGGCATTACACGCGCGATTTATAACCACTCACTCGTTTCAATTTTGTGTTCTCTCATTTTATTTTTTTATCATTCTCTCTATGTACCACAACTTTTTTTTTCTTTAAATCATTCAATATTTTTATCCACCGTCATCGTGAGTAAGGCAGCGCGTGTTAAAATAAGTAACCGCCGTTTCAAATATCGATCCCGCTACCGGTAACTTAATTAGCCAAGATCCTTTTTTTTTCTTATCCAAAATTTTGAGTCAAAATTTCTCTATCGCTAATAAATTATAGAGTTTGCAATTACCACAATTATGGATCATAATTTAATTTAATTATCATCGTAACTGCAGCTGTAATTTAGTGCACTTGTCGTTGCAAATAAATGGTACTAAAATAAAGTAATAAAACTAAATGACACTTAAATTTTTTATGATTTAATTTTCCGCATTTATTATTTTTATTATTATTTATAATATTTATATTCCTCTGTCCTCCTCATTCCAGAAGCTGTCGAGAAAAGCGACGTTTACCCTCGGCCTCTGCCAGGAAGCTTGTCACGACATGCTTGGCCGCACTCTTACTATATATATGTATATATATAAATATATATATATATATATATATATATATATATATATATATATATATATCAAATACACGGTCTTGTATCGTCGTGCTATCGCATTTACAAGCCTAACACAAGTTTAAAGCGTGTATGTAAATCGATAAAGACATAAACAAAAAATAACTAAAACATAAAACACCTACGAAAAGAATTCAGTAGAAGAATGCGAGAAAAAAAATGTTTTCATGTTTTTTAAAAGAGACAATTCATTATAAACTTCACAGCTCATGTTCAAATAAAAAATTAGGAATTTTAATTTTTTAACGATATTATAATTTTGAATTTTTTTTTTTTTTTTTTTTTGGGCAAAGATTTATATCACAATCAAAGTATATGAGCATTAATGTCATTTTTACAGAAAATTATCGTTTTTAATTTTTTATTGTATTTAAAAAAAAAAAAATATTTTGAGTACTTGGAGATTTAAATGGTCATGGAATTTTAAAATTAAAATTGGACGCATGGAAAAATTGTTAGATTTTAAATAGAATAGAATTTTTTTTTTTTTTTTTAATGACAAATTTTAAATTCTAAGTGAAATTTTGATTTTGACAAATAGGGGAAAAATGGACCATAAAAAAAATTCATGAGAATTTTCTTATAAATTTTGTTTCAATCAATGAATATTATTTTATATTAATATGAGGGTTATAAAAAAAAACTATGGGGCAAAATGGGTCCACTAAAAAATTTTGACCTTCAATATATTAAATATATATATATATATATATATAAATGTATATTTTAAAAACCATTAAAAAAAATAATACTGAAGTTAACCGAGGTCTAATAATTTTTGGATTTTTTTCAAAATGATAAATCACAAGAAAAAAAATATTTTAAAAAATTGCACCTGTAGTTTATTAAATTTCCTACATGTGCATATTTTTAGTTTTTTTTTTTTTCGTAATTAATTCCCAAAAAAAAAATCTTAAAACTTTTATTCGTCCGTTAACTTCTGGATCATTAAAAAAAAATTCAAAAAAATTTTTGAGCACTTAGAACTTAAAAATTGAAGACGACCCAAATTACCCCGTCAATTTTACTTCTTCTTATATTTCGCCCCAAAATCATCCGCGGCCAATATTGTCCCCATTTAAAAACGCGCATCCATATAAATCCAAAAAAAGTTATGTTAAAAGATAATTAATTATAACTGCTCATAATGAGCGGAAGTAATAACTCATACTTTCATAAATCAATTGATTTAGAATATTTCTCAATACTAGTAAACCAAATCGACTATTAAACGAGAAAAAAGGTTATCCACTTGACCCTGATAAAAAAGTAATAAAACTTATCTCCAATGCAACAAAATATACATCAAACATCAAAATCCTTACTTCAAAATTTTACGCTCATATATTTCATATTCATTAACCATAATAATAACATAATAGCAACCTCTATACCTAATCTATATACCCCGAAAAAAATTTATTCGCCAAAAAATTAATTCAACAGGGTATAAAAATTACCAAATCAATTTTTCGTATTCATCTATCCCCTGCGAAATGTAATACTTAAAAGCGTGAGAATGTACTCTTACTTTTTTTTTAATTTCAAAATTATTTCGTTATCCATACAAATATATAACAAGACGTGTAACGTAACACGAGAAGCATCTCTTACAAAGTGCCAAGTCGTAGTATCAAAAAAAAATATTATTTTTAAAAAAGATGAATGAAAAGGTATACATACATATATACATCCATATATATATAGTAGTGTGAATATCAGTGAAATAAAAAAAGCAAAATTCCATCAGGTATGAAGCAGACTTTTATCCACACCATCAGAGTTGGGTTTTGGACCACCACGTAGTAGCAATTCACAGATGGGGGTCCATATTCACTTATTTCTCTCATATTATTATTATTATTATTATTTATATATTTTTTAAATTCTAAAAACTCTTATGTACATTATAATACCGCGTCATACGAGTACGCGCGATGAAATAGTGGTAATAGTAAAAGGAATGTTCATTTATTATATATTATTATTAATTCAATATGATAGTATATACACCCAGTAAACTCTATACACAATAATCTATACAGCAGAGACTATTATATAGTATACTACCACTTGAGTATGTCTCTCGTTTACTCTTGAGATACTTGACTGGCATTACGTGGCTCCAACTTTACACAACTACTGCAACAAACTAAACTGCTTTTACCGGTATCCGAGTACATTGGCTTTGGATTTACTCAGTTTTTACTTTAATCGCCTCTAAGATTATTCATACTCACATATATATATGTAAATATATATACTGTAGTCTATTACTACTGTATTGAATCACTTGTTGGCCATGTAGGTGTGAATCAACGGCTACTCACATATACATATATATGTATGTGACGATACATGAACATAATTCATATATATTTGATGACTACCATATACTGACACGGGTTATAAAATATCGTGGAGTGTGTATTCAAAAGGTTTTTGATATATGTGTGTGTAAGAGGAAGAAAAGAAAGAAAGCGCGGGCGTGGGCAACGGATGATCATGACAAAAGCTTCGGGCAAACATTCATTCAATTTATTAGCTTATAGGTATAGATATTTAATGCAGTATGCTAACACTGGGTTGGGGTGTCAACTCGAAAAAAACACCTACGACAATTCTATTCAACTTGTTCTCGATTTTACATTATGGCTGCTCGTAATCTTAAGGTTCTGGATACCATAGTTTACTCGGTTAAACATTTTAATATTAATAAATGTAATGATATATATGTATGTATGTATATATGTATGTATGTATGTATAGAGTATTGAATTCCGGCAGGTGAAAAAAGTTAAACCGGTTTTTTAGAATTAGACTTTGAGTAGAAGGCAAAGAAAATTTTTTGAAGAAGATGATATTGATAAGTTTTTTTTTCGGTGACCATTTTGCCCACGATAAATTTCGCAAGGTTTGTTTTAATGAAATTGGGGCAAGATGGGACGCAGTGTGTAGTTTTTATTTATTTTTTGAAATAGGAATTTTAAAAGCATCTAAAGTACCCGAAGTAAAATAGACACATGGAATTTTGAAAAATTTTTCATTTTCACGGAGAAAAATATATTGTTCTGAGAAGTATAGTGTATAGTTACAGTAACAATACGTAATAGTTATCTACTAGATTGTTACTGCAACGATCTACTGTATCGTTCTGACAACAATACGGTAGATAGCTCTGAGCCCTATACCGTATCGTTCTGAGCCCTATCTGACACACGTTTGGAAATCTTTATCATTAATAAATAAATGATTAATAAATAATTTTGATTAAATAAAATAATTTATAAAACTGATTTATCATTTGCAGTCTAAATAAATTTAAAATATAAATATAAATATATCTTTTAATTTTTGAGGTTATGTATATAAATATTTAAATATAATATGAATTTAATTAATTAAATTAATATAAATTGATTTTTACATAATTTTCACAATTGAAATATATAGCAGGTTTATTAGATTGATCATTAGGTAAATAATCAGTAAGGTTATAGATAGTTAACAAATTTAAAAAAAAATGAACTCGAATTGTTAAATTTGAAAATAGGCGCCAAAATGGATGTTTAATTAGGTTAGACGATGGCGTGTGAGATGACGATTACAGAAAGTCGTATAGGGCTCACAGCTATCCAATAAATAGTTACAGGAACAATATGATATTTTTACCATAAGTATACGTATCGTTATGGTAACAATCTACGAGTTGCTATACTTTAGATCGTTCGAGGAACAATATTTTTTTTTTGTGTTGCTTAATAAAATTTAATAAAAATGTTCATAAATCGCTAGAGGTTCGTTTGATATTCATTAAAAGTATGGACAGTAATTAAAATCAAAGAAAATATTTTTTTTAAAATCGCTTTTATAAAAGCGGGAAAAAATGATTTCAAAATTAACCAGATCTGATTATATCTATATCAATATTAAAAAATCTCTAATCTACTCAAACTCATGCAAATTTTGGATCTAAATTTTTTTTACCCCCAAATTTCTTTTAAAATAAAAATTTTGAGTTTTTAAAATTTTAAAAACAGCCTTTTTTAAATAATAAAAAAAATAGACCTAATTTTAAAATTATTTCCCCAAACATTTATGATATATATAATATATAAATAAATTACCTGTCCATGTTTATCCATATCGTTATTAGTAAGTTTAACTTTTTCAAAGGAGACAATTTGTTTCCTCAGTTGTTCACCAGTGAAGGGAGAATCTGGATGGACATAAAGTCGTGCCGGTGCTGGTGGGTCAGCTTTCCCGGCTACTAACCAAGAGCTCCGATGATAAGCGTATCGGTATCGTTTGTCATCAACCGGTACAATGTCCATGAGTACGGCGTAACGTGCCTCCGGTTTCAAGTCACTGAATGACACTCTGCAGGTCGGGAACATTCGTCTATCGAAAACAAATAAAAATTAAATAATATATTAAGATGCCCAGAATTTATGTCAAGGATGTTTTGCTTCCTGGACAAAATTTTTTGCTCAAAGGTATATCCTCTATTTTGCCTGGGTCAAGAACGTGACAAATTGGTAAATAAAAACATATATATATATATAAGTAATACCGATTCATAAATCACCAGTCAACTGGTCAGCAGCCAATAATCAGCATGTGCTTTTTATGATCAGAAATTTTTGAAAATTGTTTGGCCCACACATGTAGGCTACGTTTTTTATTTTTTCTGCTTTTTATGGGTTAGGTATAGAGTAGAAACATTTATATATGGCACGTTGTTTAAGTAAAATAGATGACAGAATTGAGTAACGACAACGACAACAACAACAACATGGGTGACAACGTTAGGATAAGTTCCCTGGGGTGTGCACTGGGGGTTACTAAAAATGTGTGCAATGGAAAAACTACATTGGATTTTAGTACTGGTGTGGGTTATAGTCTCTTGAGAAAAATGTCTGGGAATACTCCTGTGGAGAAGGCGATCGGGACATTACATACTGATGCTAGTGTGCGCGTGTGTGTGTGTGTGTATGTTTTGTTAGACGTTAGACCTAAAGACCGAGTGGTTAGTTGGTCGAAGCCTTGAGAAAAACAGCAAGGGGTATGTGAATCCGAGGACGTATGCCATAAGGATGAGGACACCTGCCAACTGTAGTGTAGGACTAAATGTTTCGTCTCTTGGCAGGGTCACACTTTTTTTTTTTTTTTTTTTAAATAAGAATAAGAAACGTACAGTTACTTTGTAAAAGTGAATTAAATGGCGTGTGGAATGTTTTGAAAAATATTTTTTTTTGTAGGAATTTTATGAAAGTAAATAATTCTTGAATGTTGTGTTTAGTTGATTTATGATTATTAGAGCAAGTGAGAAAAAAAAAATTTTGGATTTTGTTGGAAAATTTTTGGTTTGATAAATACTTTTGAAAATCCAAGACAATGATTTTATTATTGAGAGAATTAACAAATAGACCTAAGGGGGGAAAAATTTGACATTTGAAAAATAAATTCGATTTGATTTATTTTTTATTTTTGGAAAAAATTTTTTTTGAAAAATATTTAGATCAAATGATTAATTTTTTATTATTTTAATAAAAATAAATTTTTTGTTAATTAGAATTAAGTGAAAATTTTGGAAAATTATAATTTTGATAGATAATTAATTTTGTCAGTTTAAATTTGACATCCAACTGTTTCTATAAATTAAAAATTCAATGGCATGAAAAAAGAACTCATGCATATTTTTTTTGTTATATTAAAAAGAAAAAAAAAATTAGCATAATATAAATTGCCGTTAAAGTAATTCTATTGTATTTAAAAACTCGACGAGTGAGTCACTTTTCATTTCCCCATCATATGCCGTATTATGTCCATACAATAGGTATCTAAAAATAATTTACAGAAACACAATGAAAGCCACAATTAACAGACTAAAATCAATAGTAAAGTGAAGAAGTAAAATGAAAAATATGAAAAGGGTCTAATATTGATTAAAACCATCTAAAGTATATTAAATTAACTATACATCAGTCTCAACACCGTCTGTTAATATTCTTGACTACAGAACACTCTAAACTTTTATTTAA
This sequence comes from Microplitis demolitor, assembly GCF_026212275.2. Taxonomy (NCBI): domain Eukaryota; kingdom Metazoa; phylum Arthropoda; class Insecta; order Hymenoptera; family Braconidae; genus Microplitis; species Microplitis demolitor. The sequence goes on along the minus strand of NC_068551.1, from coordinate 4,231,567 downwards.
CACAACTTCTTAACGTTATTTCTCCGGGTCAATAAACCGGCTAAAACTTTTTTATTATCAACTGATGCGCATCTATAATTACAAAACACGAAACAGCTTATTGCTCTTTAAAACATTATTATTTTTTCTTATAATTTTAGCTTCAATTTTTCAAACTTTATAAAGGGGAAGGGGCGAAACGGGATACAAAAATTAAATAGAAAAATTTTCAGTTGCCATTAAAAACACAATTTTTATTTTTTGCGCGCAAAACGGGACAATACTGAAGTTAACAGACGTCTAATAATTTTTTAATTTTTTTTTAAGTATAAAATTATTAAAAAAAATATATTTGAAAAAATTGCACTTGTAGTTTATTAAATTTTCTACATGTGTATATTTTTATTTTTTTTTTAAATTAAATTGTCGAAACAAAAATTCGAAAATTTTTAACTAAAATTTGAAATAAAATTTCTCATATTTATTAAATGCAAAGAAAAAAAAATTTTTTTATACTTTTTACCATAAAACAAAAATCATTAACATTTTCGAATTTTTTCTCTGTAAAATTTTGATGATTTAAAAATTAGCAGACAGTTAACTGTTTTCGCATTTTTTTTTCAACAATTTAATTAAAAAAAAAAAAAAAACTAAAAATATGCACATGTAAAAAATTAAAAAAACTATAAGTGCAATTTTTAAAAATATTTTTTTTTTCATAATTTATCATTATTAAGAAAATCACAAAATTATTAGACATCGGTTAATTTCAGTATCAGAATTTTGGGGGTACCCCGTTTTGCCCCTGCTTCCCCTATATACCAGCAACTAACTTGTCACCATAAATTATCTAAAATCCGGCATTAGAATAACTATTACAACTAATTTAAATCATCATTATCCCTAAAATATCCGTCATCAAGGCTCGGAAACCGAGCGACAGTTTATTCGCATCCCCTTTATCCCTCTAAGTTAAATCGCTCTCAAGAGACAGCGTTATAGACCTACAGTAAGGTTAACTGTAGGTCAAATGAGATATAATCATGACAGATTTAAGTAAGAATATTACAGTAACTACATGTGTAAATTGTAATAAAATTAGTATCGAGTCAAAGTAATACCAGAAGCAGATATATCTAGACTCATCATTAGTGTTAACACATTTTTACTGACTATCCATTCTCCTCTTCTTTAATATCTTTGTCCAGCTAATGACTCCCAAGTCTCGCCAGGTGTCGCTTTAATTATAATCGTAGATAATATATCTATATATTATATAAAAATATATAGAGAAAAAAAAGTGAGACTAGCGAACGGGTTGCACGATTTTGCGTTACTGTCTTTTATTGCTTTCTAGGTGCCTGCATACTTCATGACTACTGTATATACCCTATTACTTCTCTTTCATATATATATTGTATATAGCTTGATGAAGGGTTCGCGTGACGAACTTGTACACTCTGCTGCATCCTGTCTCGTCTGACCTGCTCGTCCGCACCTACTCACTTTTCTATCTCTCTTTCATTTATGTTTTTATCTTTTGATTAATATTAGTATATATATATATATATATTTAATTTACTGTTTTTATTTATTTTTTTTAATTACGTTTGTTCATGAGCTCGAAATGGAACACTTATAAAATCATTGTTCATATTTTTTTTTAAAATTAAAGTCAAATATATGAGGGGTTCAAAAGCATAAAAATAATTAAGAATTCAAATCAATTAGTAATATTCGATTTCAAAAAAAATAAATTTCAAAATGTCTTTTATTATTTGCGTTGTTTCAGGTGTTCCGCGAATTTATTATCAACTGTAACATCAAAACTTAAATGCGATTTTTATGTTTAAGAAAAAAAAAAATTTTGGTGTAAAAATATTCGTTAAACCGAAAAATTTAAAATATATATATAAGATATGAAAATATGATGACTTTGTTGAGTGGGGCCATTTCTTGTGCATACGTCAGAACATTATTAATCACCTTAATGACTCAGTGTAATCAAAATGGACGCGACGAATGTTTTTTTAAAAGTTGATTTATTTTTTTTTTTAGTCCTGATCAAATAATGATGTTATTAAAAGAAAACACGCGAGTTAATTTAATCAAGATGTATCAAAATTTGTTTTTTTCATTATTATTATTATTAATTACGTGTATACTTTTTATGTATGAAAATAAAAGTTAAGACAGTTGAGTTGAATTTATGGATCGCCGACAGGCATTGAAAGATTTGTCGAGGACATATATTTGTTTTTTGTCTTTAATGTTGAGGTAAAAGACATTTGTGGTTATTTGATGTTTTGATATATATTTAGCCCTTTTTAATGCTATTATTTTTTATTTTTTTAAGATGAATAATATATATGTATATATGGGAGGATAGCGGATGGATGGACGATTTGTATGTATATGTGATCATGTAAAACACATGTAATGTTAAACACGAATATCTCATAATTCCGGCGTGGTCACGCATATCCCGACCAGCGGAAAGGCATGCAGCTGCGACGACCCTGGTGTACTTTATTAGCATAACCTATAAAATTGGACACCGTTTTGCTCAGCAAGCTTTACGATCGCGCAACGCGTAAATTATTAGAAAAAAAAAATTTTTATAAGGTGGGGGGTGGGGGTACTTGAGAAAATACTCAGTTTTCGAGGACTCAAAAACGCTGAATATTTTTTTGTTTTGGAATTCAAAGTAAAAAAAAAAATTTTCATTTTTGCGGAAAAATGGGGTAGTCCTTAAAAATGGTGAAAAAAAAATTTCTTGATATTAAATGAATTTTTTTTTGTAAGTTAATAATATTTTTCGACTGACACTCGATTTTTCAAAAAGTTTAATTAAAAAAATTTCAAAATAATGCTCAATTATATTTACAAAAGTGATTTTGAAATTTTTGATTCTGGAAAAAATAATTAAAATCTAATTAGATTAATGATCATAATACTATAGATCATGTTATAGATCTATTCAGATTTATGTAGATCTCGGATCTAAGAATTTTTGAATTTTTTTTTACAATTTCCCGATATCTGTCGATTTCGAAATGTTGAATTTCAAAATTTGATATTTTTTTAGCTTTGATCTATATAGATCATTACAGATTTTAGATTCAAAATTTTTTTGCCGGATTCGATTAGACATAAAAAATCTGTTCTGTTGTTTTTTGTTACGTAAAAAAAAAAAAAAAAAAAAAAAAAAAATAAATCATTAATTATTTGATAAAGAGCAATTAATTTTAACGCTAGACATTTTCATTGATTAATTGCTTTTTTGTTATCAAACCTCCTTAATCATTGCCTTGATTGAGTTGTTTGTAAAACTTATCACTTATCAGAGCTGAATGATAAATGGGGTTGATGAAAATAAATTTGTATAAAGAAATAGTTAAGCATTAGAGAAATTTTTTCAAAAATTTTTTTAAACGGCTCACTTATTCAATCTTTTAATAAATACAATTTTTATAATATTCAACTTTGGAAAATTAAATTCACGGAATTTAAATAAAATTTTTTTCTTTTCAGATAATTTCGTTACGATTTTGGAAAAAATATAAATTTTAAACGAAAATAAATATATTCGAATCAAATTAATTTATACATTATCAAAATTTTTTCCTTTCAAAAAATGTATATACCACAATATCATAATTTAAAGAAGTCAAAAATTTAAAAATCAAAATTTATCCAAATTCCCTTTTTCAAAATTTTAACATCCGTTTATTTTTCCAAAAATCATCACTTATGATATTTTGAAAATGTTTTAAATAAATAAATAAATATATATATATATATATATATATATATATATATTCCTTTGCCTTCATAAAAAAAAAAAGTCCAACTCTGACGTTGATAGCCATAGCATAAAATTCTCTAAAAGCCTCTAATATTTTTTTTCAAAAAAACTTTATCTTTTAGTAACTTTAGTCATCCTTTTTTTCACTATCCATTAACAAAATATATAATAAACATAATTATATAAATAATATATTATTTTCTCACCTGCCGGTTTTTGTGATGATCATCTCAGTTCCAAGTTCATTGAACTTATCCCAGAGTTCTTTGGTCTCAAGATGACACTCGACATTTTTAAGTTCCTCTGAATTGCAACTAGTCCGTCGATGTTGTGCATTTTTACTACTTTTGCTATTGTTATTATTGTTCCTATTCTTATTACTACTATTATTATTATTATTATTACTATTTTTATTATATTTCTGGTCATTCAAATCACTAATACTCAAAGGACTATCATCAACACTACTGCATTCCTCAACATCAACATCTATTTCCTCATCATCTTCACAATTAATTGATTTTTCAGTACCAACACTATCCACTTCTCCAACTCCTTCATCGACTTCATCATCGTCTTCATCATCTAGAAGTCCATCTCCAGTTACCAGTGTCGCCGTTGCCACGATATTAACCGGCGAGGATCTTAACACTCCTGCAATTAAATATTTATATTTACTACTGACACTTGAGTATTATATTAAAAAAATATATATATATAGATAACACAAATTTATTCATATATTATATATATATATAAAAAATTTATTAATTATAGAGTTTAAAAATGAAGTAATTAAATATAAACTGTCAGTAGTCTCATATATTTAGCTACGTAATACAGTAATAATTAATGAAAATATATATGTATATATCTAATTATGTATAGTTATACTCTGGAGTAAATAAAGTCTAGGCGAGAAAAGTGAGAACACGTTTTCAATTTGCATGCTTTACAATTTACTTATTATTATTATTATTATTATTATAGTATTAATAAATAATATGTTGGCTTACTATTTATTTCAATTAACGTCTAAAGAATTTTAAAATTATTTACATTTATTAAATATTATTTATACTTAATGATATACCGGGTTCAAATTAAGTACATGGTGTTAATTAGTGAGCGGATGTGTTAACATATTTTAAATATTATGTAAACTAATCTCTTCATTTTTTATGTGACTTATTTTTTTTTAATTTATTAATTGGGTGTGGCGCATCTCTGATAAAAGTTATTTCGTAACACGAGTGAAAAATGTTGTTAATTTTTTTTACATAAATCGGATGTAATAATTTTGACTTTTAATGAGGCTGCAATTCAAATTTTTTGTAAATTATTATACTTAAATAGGGGCGGGGCAACATGGGTATAAGGATAAAATGTCCAGTGTCTGGGTCATATTAATTCTTCATCAGAAAAAAAAAAATTAAAATGTAGGGCAGAATCGGCTCATATCTATGATGCCCCCGTACAATTTAAAAAAATTATCAGAGTCCATTTTGTCTCAAAATTTTAAAAACTCAAAATTTAAAAAAATTTGACTTCAATTCCAATAAATTTTGATAATATTTAATTTTATTAACACATTTATTTTAATTTATTTTAACTTCTTTTAATATACCACTTGCATACAATACTTATGTTTTAATTTCTCCAATAAAAGAATCATTTTCTCATAAAATAAAATAAAATAATTAATTAGCATCAATAAAATTTCACGTGCAATAAATATACATTAAATTATAATTAATTTAAAAAACTTGCACTTTTAATTTATATAAACCCGCTCGTCCAATCTTTTTACTTTTCTTTATTATTATTATTATTATTATTATTATTATTATTATTATTATTATTATAATTATTATATTAAATATTCTCTTCGAAAAATGAAAACAGGTTTTAGCGCTATTATTAATTGACAACGACAACTGTCTACCGTCTTCATAATAACATAAAACGAACTTGTAGTTTGCCCGAGTGTCGTGTTACCAATCCAACATTAACAATTTATATTATTTATGGCATTATTTGTAATCAATATGTATCCGTTAGCAAACAATGAAATTTCTAAAATACGCGAAAAATATCAATATTAATATACTACTGTGTTTAAACGTTAACAGACACACTAGTATTTATCTTCATTTTAAACAAACCGATCATTAAGTTACTAATAGTCACGATGTACAAAATACTATTGTTTGAATAATAGTTATCGTAATGACAGTATCTAAGTGAAACCTTTTACGCAAAGTACTTTCTATTAAAATTCTTACTAACGTCACAAAATGTCATGCTTCTGATCTTTTTTTTGTAGATTTTTAGAAGTCAATTATCATTTCTATTCTTTATAAATTATGAATTTTCTGTAGAAAAAAGTACATAAGGGAGGGGGGGGCCAAATTTTGAGAGTGGGACAAAATGGACTCTTGGGGGCAAAATGCGCTGACATTTGTATTACATATAAGCCCTCATTTTTTAAGGGGCCCATTTGCCCCCCCCCCCTACCCCTACTAAAAATACTTTAAAAAATTTTGACCATCTAAACTTGGACAATTTGATAATTTTATTTTTAAATAACATAGTGCATTAAAACATATATTTAAGTAATTGGTGTAAGGAGAAATACTTAAGTAGTGCAAATGAATAAATACATTTTCTTACAATAATTATAGTGCCTTTAGTTATATACATATGTATATATATGTATGCCAAATATCCATACATTGTAACATGTAAACTACTTGTTAAAAACCGTTTCAAAGAAATAATTATTTTTGTATATTTATGTACTTCCTGTATACTTATTCCCGTCAGATAACTTTAGTTACGATTGTAAGCTGATTAAAAGTTTAAAACTGCATCAAAAAAATGTTCAAATTCACCTTAAAAAAATATTTTTACCAAAAATGGGACATTTTTTTGCAATGGCCTCGATAACTTTTCATGAGTCATCTAAAATATCACATCAAAAATATGTTCCCTCAGTTCAAAATTCTATAAAAAAAAATTGAACCATAATTTTAAAAATTTGATTTCCAATTTTTATACTTCCAAAAATTTTCTTAGCAAAATTAAATTTTTTTTCCATATAAGTGATCATGTCAAAATTTTCTAGTTTCAGTAATTTTTTTTATCGAAATTTTTCTTTCCAAAAATTCATTTTTTTGGTAATTCTTCACTCGATCAATTTTTTATTAAATTGAACTAACGATGACATAAAAATTGATCAATTTTTGTTCAAAAATATGAATATATTCAAATGAAGACTGAACAATGTATACATAAATGTATACATACATGTATGTCTCATTAAAAATTTTAGAAATAAACTTACGACGATACTAAGTCATATTCATTGCACATTATCAACAAATATATATTTTTTTAAAATGTGTAATTTAAAAACGTTAGTAAACATAGTAAGTATAAGTGAGTTAAATCATTAATAAGCATGAATATATACATATATATATATACAGTATGGGTCACATAAGCCCCCACACGTTGACGTGAAATATGCAAACTATTTACCTATCTCGCGCAAAACCCACTACTGAGGATTTACGTCGGGCAATTAATTCGGCCACCGGCGTTTCGAGTTCTCCACGCAGAAATAATCACTGATTTACGATCATTTATTTTGGATAAATAACTTCATGTTATAAAACACTAACACTAGTTTTTTTTTTTTTTTTTTTTTATTTATTCATACCATTAATATTTTTTTTCTTTTTTTTCATGCAATTATTGTTATTTATTCCGATTACTTTATAAATATATTTCTTACATATACATATATATGTATATAAATTACCGTGACATTTTTTATCATCGTGATTATCAGGTGTCAAGTAATCCTCGTTAAATAACCAAAAATACTAGGACATTTGCATAATTTCACGGGTAATTTTAAAACTGATAATCTTTTTAAAAAAATAAATAAATAATATTACTAATTTATATATCGATAAAATATATAAATATCAATAAATTTAAAATGTGTAATTACGACAAAGTTATTGGTGAGAAAGTTGTAAGTAAGTTATGAAAAGTTTGAATGCTGTGGAATTATTTATTATTTTTATTTTTTTATTTATTTATTATTAATTTGTAGATATGGATTACTTGTTTATATTTATGTATGTGCATGTATGTGTTATGTTTGTACATATATATGAAAATTATGAGGAAAATGCGTACATAAATTATGTATGTGGAATATTGTAATTGCTTTGACTGCTTATTAAAAAGCATTTAAAAATATCAGCACTTTTGAATGCATGAACAAGATAATGATATATATACTGGATAATTATTGTTGAAGACATAGTTTTTAATAATTCTTCGAAAAATAGATAACTTTAATGTTTAGAATTCAAATAAATTTAATTAGTTTATTTACTATTAATTTTACGTTTATTTTCATTTATTTCGGAGCGGGAAATAAATATATTGCAATTTTGGAAAATCATTTTTTGGGCAAAAAATTTGGGGTTCAATTATTTATTGAATTAATATTGAGGTTCAAAATATATAACAAAAATATATGTGGTGTTATCATTGTGTAAAAAAAAAAAATATTGTCAAAAACTCAATTGAGTCAAATTCAAAATTTGAACTTTTGAAATTTTGATACCAAATCAATGATTAATTTGATAACCTGGTCTATTTATTCAAACTCTTGTGTGTACGGTTTATGAGCTCATTTACCAAAAGCTAATTTTTACTCGTTAACGCAAAAATTGAAAATAATAAATTTTTGATATCGAGATTTTTTTTGAATGATTTGAATTTTTCCAAAACCCGTATCAAAATCAAAATATTCAGACAAAAAAATATTTTCAATTATTAATTTTCAAAAGTTATAATAAATATTGAAGTAAGCCGACGTCTAATACTTTTTGAATTATTTCAAAAACGATAAATATTGAAAAAAAAAAAATATTTTAAAAATTGCACCTATAGCTTATCGAATTTTCTACATGTGCATATTTTTATTTTATTTTTTTTTTGTAATCAATTTGTTGAAAATAAAATCCGAAAATTGTCTATTATTTGCTAACTGCAGGATCATTTATAATGAAGTATAATTCAAAATTATGAAATTGTCTTAAATTTTGAAGTTCAGGGGACCATATGCAGAATATTTTTGAAACCAGTTTTTATTAATCACAAACTTCAGTTACTGACATTAGAAGTATGATATACATTATAATTTATTAATATAATAAATGAAATATTTGAAGTTGTCTTCTAATTGATGTTTCAAGTTGTCAAGTTAATAACCTTTACTACATGAGTTCATGACATTTGTGATAAATATATATCATTTTAGATGATGACTTACATCTACAAATTATTCAGTTTCCGAGTTGTTTTTAGAAACGGAAACTTATTTTTTTTTTTCGTCTAATTTTTTGGTCATCATTAAAAACTGCACTTTCTATAATTTAACATGTTCCAAAAAATATATGTACCTTTCAAAGATGCTGAAGAAAGTCGAGTAAGTGATAAAATAAAATAAAGTGTCGATAATTGGTACCCTGTCAGGAATTGAGGCTTGTACTTTATTCGTTTGAGAATATTCTACATATGTTACATGTCATACATATGTTATATTTTTAAATGAATTCGTTATACTTAAGAAAATGCATCACGACAGAACTCATGTAAAAATTACAAAATTTTTTTTATATATTCAAAAGCGCGGTATTTTTTTTAATGCAGTAGTGGTACAATTAGCCGCAAGTTTGTTATTTTTAATTCTGAAAATTCTTATTAATGTCAATTGTAACAACAATTTGAAATCTTTAAAAATTCCATTAATCAAATTTTTATTTTTTATTAAAAAAATCAGTGTACTTTTTTTTCCAAAAATTCAATGAGGGTTAATATTAATTTTTTTTAAGGACCTTCAAGTCACTGTCAATTTTCAGATGTCAAGTATATTATTATTTTGAAATTTTTATCACTAATTACAAAAGTGATCATACATTTTTTTTTTTTCTTCATTTCAAATTTTGTAACCCCCTTTAACTCTTCAGTGAAAGGAGACTCAGTAACCGAATAGAGAACTACTACCTGATTACTCATATATATATATATATCTATATATACTAAATTTCACTTAATATAAATATACAAATATATGAAGTGATCAAGTACTAGTTCTCTGATCGAGTCCGGTCTTTTATTTTACTTCCTTTTATAAATTTCTTATGACGATCATTAAAATATAAGAATTAGCATCAAATTGTTTGAAGATTCGTCCATTTGCCGATCCTACATTTACTTTTTTTCCCAATGAAAAATCTGATCATAACAATAATTGTTTAAAAATACCGCGCCGCGATTTAAAAATAATTTATGAATAACTACAAGAAAAAACGTATAATAATTAATCCATATTCAATCTACTGTATAATTACAGATCGTTAACTCGTGCGCAGTAAAAAGTGAAAAATAAATAAATAAAAAAATAAAAATAATGTTTATTGATCTACATGATCGTATAAAGAATAATAATAAAAGTAGTAAAACGTTAATACAAAGAGTGTTGTGTTGCTGGAAATTTTCTTAGTTGATGGTATGCCCGCATAAATATGTATTTATGTGCAATTTACAAGAAACTTGCTTCAAACCCGACACAGCGAATTATGCACAAAGATCACTCGACGTTCAAATCATTTCATATATTTTTTTTTTAAGTTTTCACTGTCTCTTTCTCGCCCGCGATTCTTCGCCGCGGATTTTTTCTTTTTTTTTTATAGCTCTTTATATATTTTAAAGAAATACATGAAGTAGAAAGACATGATGTTTTCATCGACGGAGCCGCGTGTTGTTAAGTATAATGATTATTTTAATCGGAGGTTGCTTACTTCAAGGCTCTTTTCTTATTTTTATTTCTCTTTCTCTTAAATTTTTTGTTAAATTTAAAAAAAAATTGATTTTTTTTTTTTTTTTTCATGAGATATATCTCATCGAAGGAAGCATGAAGAGTGATAATTGCTGCTCGAGGAATACTCACATATATATATATATATATATATACAAGTGAATAAACCAGCTGCATCTGTTTCACTTACGTGCTTGCAATAGTTTTGCCGGAGAAGTTGAGTGTAGGTCGATCTGATGTCGATACGATGGGGCTCGTGTGTAAGAAATAAAAGTTGCTGCGATAATCACACAAGATCTCAGGGACGACTAAGAAAAATTACTATTTCAAGTGTATTTTTACATTTATATATTTAAACATATATTATTATACTTTAAAATATGTAGATTAAAAAATTTTATTACTTTTTTTCGTGATCAGCCTTTAAGATTTTTTTTTTTTTAATAAAAAAAAAATTTATTATCTTAAATTTTACTTCGCACCTAATTAATGACTTTTTTTAAATTTATCGAACAATTAAATTTTTTTTTAAATATTTATGGCTCGTTTTATTTTACGCGGGTTATTGATTGAATTTAAATAAACGTATTCATTGAAATGGGTTTCAATTTACCTCAATTTTTTTATGTTTTATTTTATGGCAAAAAATTTCTTTGCTTGATTTTATTCACGAGTAAAATTAGTGATGTTGTTTAATTTTTAATTATGACTAGTAATTTTGAGAAACTCGAGACAAGAGTCAAAATTTTAAAAAGTAACAAAAGTTTTTTTTTATATGATTTTTAAAAAATTAGTTATTTAAAAAAAAAAATAAAAATTTTACTCAAAATTTGTAATAACCACGTCATACAACATCATAAATTATTTCATGCTCTTGGACCCCATAAATCAACGCCTTCGAACATAAAAAAAAAACTATTTTTTTTCACGCAGTCTCACTTTACCCAAAATTTTTCTTAACTAAAATTTTTCTGTAACAAAATTGTCTGAAAATTTATTGACTTATCAGTTAAAAAATTCTACACCAACACCATATAAAAAAAATTTTCTAACCTACATGAGCAATTACATATATTTCTATTAGTAAAAAATATTTTTCAGCTCCAAATTTTTCTTCAATATTTTAACCGACAGGATTAAAGAGTAAAAAAAAAAATTAATCCAAAACTGCAATTGTCGAGTGAGTAAATTTCAAAACCTAAAAAGTGCCACTATTGTCTGAATCAGTTTTTTATCTGCGACTTTTTCATTTAAACAAAAAAAAAATTGAAAAATTTGAAAACACCCAGAAAAAGTATTTCTGCAAATTCGCAACTCTGCTTTCAAAACTGTAGAAAAAAAATGTAATATTTCATAGATCTGGTAACAATATAATTCAACATATAAATATATAAATATATAGTATATAAAAAAAAAATTTAATACCATGAGAAATATTAGACTTGTAATAAAATTTGATAAAAATAATTATGCCTAATTTCGAGCAGATAATGTAATGATTTTAGCAATTAATTAGGCAATGACAGAGTGTTTAAATAAATCGGCAGATAATTTGAATATTTTTCTGCCACGTAATTGGAGCTTTCGAAGCCCACACTTTTGTAAACTCTCATTACAATAATTTATCTTGATCTAGATTTTTCTGTCGTAATCGAGCTACAGATTTTTAAATTTTAAATTTCATAAAATCTTCAATATTAATAAAATTTATATTTTTTAACATCAAACAAACTCGTAACAAAAAAAATATTACATATATATAATAGTGTTACAGTCATTATTTTAATTTAAATCATAATCATGTAAGGGCTCGTGTGAAAGATGCATCAAAGTACAACACATATATTTTTAATTTTACCTCATGTGTACCAAATGTATTTCCCATTGCGTGTATAATGCAATTGTACATATACATCTATATATATATATGTACAAATAATCTTGCGTGCATTTTGAAGAACGCATTTATACACACGCCAATGCTATTAATATCGCACATGCATTTTAGATATCAAGAAGTGCGAACAGCTTTGGTTTTGCAATTAAAAAAATATAGAAATTACCAATCAATAATTTAAATAAAATATTTAAAATCAAATATCAATAGTAATAATTATATATAAAAAGGTGTTGACATTTTTTAATCGTTTTTTAAAATTATATATTACATTGACTGCATATACATATCGCAACCAGTAAATTTATCAAGACTAATTGAAAAATTAAATATCATACTTCATAAATTCAGTGGTTAGTTTATTAGACGTATCTCTGATTGGGTAATTTTGTAACTGACTATTTAGTAATAAAGTTTATAATTAAGTGCAATAATATATGTATGTATAAATGGGTAAATGGCTTGTGGTTCTATCTAGTTTAGTGTTGATTTCAATACAGAGTTACTTTCACCGACGGTAAGATGACACTTGTTAATTAATTTTTTTAAATTACTTTATTTTATTAATTATTATTGTAACAGGTTTTTTTTTTAGATCTGAAGTCTTATTAATTTTTTTAGTGGTGCAAAAAAAAATTTATTTATTTGTTAATAAAATTTTTTTAATTTTGGAGTAGAGAAATATTTAATGAGTAATTATTTTAGTATAGAGAGAAAAATTGACTGAAAGTAAATATTCTTGATTAAAGAAAATTTTTTTGAAAATTTCAATTTTCTTGGATAAAGTAAAAATTTCTTTTAGACAAGAAAAATTTTCTGGGTTAAAGAAAATTTTGATAGTTTCCGAAAACGTTTGTCTGAAATATTTTCTTAAGATTTTTTTCTGTGATAAAAAAAAATCTTGGCTGAAAGAAAATATTGTTGATTCAAAAAAATTTATTTAGAAGCCTCAATTTTCTTGGATAAAGTAGAAATTTTCTTTAGACAAAACAAACTTTCTTAACTCGAGAAAATTCAGTAGTTCCCAAAAATGTTTGTCTTCATAAATGTTTTCTTTACTCCAGAAAATTTTTTTCTGTGAGAAAAAAAATTTCTGACAGAAAGAAAATATTCTTGATTCAAAAAAATTTTTTTTAAAACCTCAATTTTCTCGGATAAAATAAAAATCTCTGGACAAGACAAATTCTGGCTCAAGAAAATCTTGACTCAGTTCCGAAATTATTTTTAAAAATATTTTCTTGACTGAAAGCAACTTGTTTTTCTGTAGAATAATTAAAATAAAATAACCAGATGGTAAAAAAAAATAATTCAAGTGATTTATCAAAACTAATTCAATCCACGTGGACTGGCAGTGCATTAATCAAGTTAATTAACTATCCAGTAATTTATTAAGTCCTTGTCAATTATAAAACTGATACTGACCAGCCGATGCACTTATCGTTAAAATATAAAACTACCCATATTTAAATTAGGGTGGTCCATGTTCAAGAGTAGTCGAGTGTTATGCTGGATTTAAAAAAGCTTCGACCCGAGTTTATATTGCGTTAACTAAAAAATAAAGACGATATTTGATGCAGAGCACGAGTAGTGTGTAGTGTTATGTAGAAATATGATCTGGCTTGAGGCTAAGTTTGCTTCCCTCTTAACATCACGAGGTTTATGACCACCCAGAATCCTGTCACCACCGGCAAAAGCCCTACAAAAATTAGTCCACCGATTTTTTTTCTTCAGTTTATCTTACATTTAAAAACTCTTTTTTTAAATTAAAAATAATTAATCAGTCTAAAAATTTTTTGCTCGAAAATAAAAAATTTTATTTCATTGGTAATTTATTTGTCCAGTAGATTTTTGAATCTATCGAGTTTGAAATATTTTTGTGGAACAGAGAGTAGAAAAAAAATCGTCACCCGTCGGCAGAGTAAAATTAATGAACTATGATTAAAAAATAATAACTTACTTGGATGAAGAGGAGGTGAAACATCAAATTTGCTTGTACACTCTACATTGGTGTTACGAGTATCACCAATACCCTGGAGTCCCTGCAGGTGGTAATGTCCAAAGGACGGACCCCTGGGCGCCATGATGGCCGCGATACTGAAGTCCGTCGCTTTTCCCCTCTCGCCCTTTGCTAACATCCCTAATTCGTAACCGCGATCACTTTATATTTAAAAAACAACCCTCTGAATCCAATATCTATATAAAAATATAAATATAAATATAAATATATATAATATATATTCTAGTCTATCACTTCACTCACTCCAACAAAAAACACAGTGTAAAATAAAATGAGAAATTAATAAAAAATAATAAAGAGTTTAATAAATGATTGGCAATGATATCTCAATGGTAAATATTAAAACGGGGTACGTTACTCATACGGAGTATAAACGAAATATGAAAATATTTAGTCTATTAAAGCGACACAACACCATAACGCGTCTGCGCTTCCCGAGTTCTCGAACACCACTGATCTCCTACTTCTCCTCCCACAATCTCACGCCCCACCACTGACGCATATAACACACGACATCAACACCAGAGTGTATACTTGTGACAGTAGTTACAGACAGTATTACACCGGCCACTACCACCACCACTAACTACTTCCACTACTACTACTACTTGATATGACCGTATCTACTAATTCAAGTAGTAGTGGTAAGAATACATTTAACTTTTTATACTGAGTATAGTATAGTATTTTCAAGGATCATGCGCGCGCATATATACATATGTATATATATATATATATATATATATGAGGTACAGGCTGTCTTTTACTGGGTTTTACTACTCAACTACAGACTTAGTGGGCGCGGCAATAATATTTCTCCACATGTGTGCATGTGTGTGAGTGTGAGTGTGGGATTAAGGTTGAAATGGTGTAAGAGTATGAGAGGTAGTAGTGGTAGTAAAGGTAGTTCTTGATGGTAATTTAGTAGAACATCGTCCCTCGGGTCGGAAATCTTGAATAAGTACAGAAGTGGGCGCGGTTTGACAGTCACTAAACCACGCCTACGAGAATATTGTTTTGGGTTTTCATCGTATCGAGAGACAAGCGAAAAGGTGAGTATATGAGGTGGATTTTAAGAGTGTGGAGGAGTAAAGCGCACCCAAGTGTGGAGAGTAGAGATGTCCGGATTGGTGGTGTGAGGGTGTTGGGGTAAGTGGGATAAGGGTCAGAGCGGAGTAAGAGAGAAATGAAATGAGCAGATGAAATGGTGGTGAGGTGTATAGAGGAGAGAATTGCAACACGTACGACAACATCCGTACTTTTGCTTGGTTCTGCCGAGCGACCGCCGAAAGAGATCGATTGAGTAAATTTAACGCTGATGGCTACAAGTTTTTACAAAAGACCTTAGATTTTTATTATTTTTTTGGCTTTTATCATTATTTATATATCATTTATTATTATGATTTGGTATTTTTTTAAATTATTCCACGATTATTTTATTTTAATATTAATGTTTATTAAGTTACTTTAAATAATATTTGTAAAAATTCATTTTGTATTTTTTTTCGATTAATATTTGTAAAAAAAAAATTTATTTTTAATATTTAAAAAAATGATTTTAATTAATTTATACAAAAAAATAATTTTTTATATTTTTAATATAAACCACATTTTGAACTTTTTATTAAAAATATTTACACCAAAAAAAAAAAGATTTCTTGGGGCGGAAAAAATTTTTTCGAGTCAAGAAAAAAACTCTTGGGACATAAAAAAATTTCTGGCGCCAAAAAAAATTTTTTTTTGTTTCATAGTGCAAAATATTTCTTACACCATAAGAAATATATTTTTTTTTTTGGTATAAATAATAATTATTTTATTAATCGAATTACCCATAAATTTTATCTTAAACGCAATAAAAAAAAAATATTTTATTTTTTATATTCTTATAAATAATTCTCATTCCCTAATAAAAGCGTAATATAAAATTATTTATTTTTATTTTATTTAAACGTTCCTTAAAAGCCTATATTTTCAGTCGATATCCCCCGAGTATATATATCCGGTCGCTCTAATGTTTCCATATAATAACCAATAAATAACAACGGCCTCAGGATACAAAGGCCACTTTTGATAGCAATAATAACAATAATAATGTAAAGCGCTTCAAGCAAGAAGAAGCGTACATATAAAGTATTCAAGTATAGGGTAAAAATCGTATAGTTGATCCGATTCATCAATATATCAGCACAGATCGACTACACTGTAAAAATTAGCGAATGCAGAGCAGATGACCCGAGTCAAAAAACAAATTTTAGTTTAGTCCTGAAAAGTCTCAATTCCTTTGATGTTTTATTGCCGCCCAAAAAGTAACTTTAGTGCTCAAAATTCTCAATGAGAACTATGAGGCCTAAATGCAAATAATTTATCGATTTTAAACATAAGTAAGACCTCAAAATCAACGAATGAAAAATTGTAGTTCGGACTTTGAAAAATTTTAGACAGAAAAGGAAAGGGCTTTTGAAGTTCAAATGTGGATAAAATTATTCCTTAGTTTTGAGGCTCTAATCCAGAGTATGTTACTCCAGTTTAGACGTCAAAGTAATAAAATTGGTCGTAATGACTACTTTGATGACTAAACTAGGATAACTTTCTATACTGTTGTCAATTTTCAAATTATAAATTGATCCTCAAAAACTTCATTGAGAACTTTGAGACTTAAATCCAAATTTGTTTTTTGATTCGAGGACTGTTTAGTTATTTGAGCCCTTTAGAGCGGAATTCGCTACTAAAAAATGTTTATTTTAATACTAAAACTCTGAATTGAAATGCAGATTGGAATGAAATCTAAAGCGCTTTTCCAAAAAAAAAGCTCCCTGCGCTATAAAAAATTTTTGAACTCGGTGTAGTGTCAATGACGGCGCAAAAAATTTACTGTGAAAATTACACCAAATATCGTATTAAATTAAGACGGTGCGAATTTTAAATTTTTATACAGAAAAAAAGAATTTTGTGGTGCGAAAAATTTTTACTTGCCCTAAAAAATTGTTTGCATTGTAAATCGAAAAAAAAAATTTCTTGAGCCACGAAAAGAACTTTTTGGGAGAAAAAATTTTTGTATTCATTTCATTAATACAGTCATTAATTAAGTAGCTAAAATTGTTCAATGATCATTTGTTGCTCAGTTATCAAAATTATAACAAATAACACGAAATGGTGTAAAAAAGTAGATTACACCGTGTTGAAATTACACGGATGGATTATTTACACCAATTTCACACCACACGTCCGTGTGAAGTTTTCGGGGGCCGTTTTTACACCAAAATTTTTTTCTAAACTTCGGAACTCCGAGTGATGGAATGAATTCAAATTTAAATAAAATCCGTAATCACACCCAATTTTTCAAAAAATACCAAAGAGTATTTTAACAAATCAACCCCAGTCTTAAATAGCCGACATAGTAAAAAGTTAAAGAAAAGTTAAACGTGTCAATGAAGTTTAAAACCGAGTAGATATAGAGTAGAGTGAAAAGTTGTTATAGACATATTTAAAAAGACCCCCTCGGGTGCGCCTACGGAGGTCTCAAAGTGGCTTGTTACTTGATTTACGACGTGTGTTTAGCCATTTAGACTTCACAGCTTCAGTTTCACTCTTCCCTCCCCTCTTCTTCTTCACGAGGATCTAAACCTCATCCCAGTTATACCTCACTCCCTTTCTCCATTTATTATACTAGCTAATTTTTAGGGGACCAACTATCTTGAAATCATGCTAACATTTAAACCGTGTCTATGTCTGTTGTCTTTTGTCTGTTCATTTCTGTATTATATCTACAGTACTTTAAAGGGACTATTTTACACGCTGGGTGCATCTAGGTAACGAGAATAAAAGGTACAATGTTGAATAAAATATGAAAGTTTGAGGTTACCCGCAGTTTTGAGGTTCACTTTTGGTCTAAACTACTAGTAGACTACAGACAACTTTCTGGACCTTATTGCTCTGGTGTAGATTTTTTCTTTTATCTTTTTTTTGGTCTTTATGGTCTGCGCTCTTTTCCTCTTATAGACGGCATTAGTATCGTGGTTTCACTGTTATATATCATCTTACACTCTACGAGTCAGGTCAAACCAAAAAGTCATTTTATGATGGAAAGTTTTTAGGGGAAAAAGAGAATAAGCTGTCGACGTTAACCACCAACAGGAATACAAACCTTTGTATGATGTACCACACAAACCTACTACCCTTATTGGATAATTTTTTCAGTCACGGTCATATATTTTTACTTTACTTTACTTTCTTTTTTCTATTCATCAGCTACTGGAATTTTCTAACGTAAATTAATGGACCGAAATTTCTTGAAGACAATTTAGAACCTAAAGGATAGGACATTATTTTTACAAGTTATGGTTTAATGTTATTTCAGTTAATTGATGCATTGAAAAATATGGAGTCATTGGAATGCTGTGCGAAAATTTTTTGCCATCGAAAATTATTTGCCGACGGTTTGATCTTAAAAGATCTGGATCATGACGATAAAAATTAATGTGTGCAAATTCACATATATGTAATATGACAATTTGAGAATATCGATCAAAAAAATTTTTCACGTTTACTAAAATTGAAATAGTAGAATAGTATTGTTCGTATACACGCCGAAAAAACTGTAAGATCCTATCTTACGAAACATTTTCATTTGTTTCTCTATTCGCATTCAAGTAGAAGAACAGTACTGTTTTTGTTGCAGTTGTACAGTAAATGGGAATTTTGTCCAAATTTTTTTCGCTGACAAATAGAACTTATCAAAGAATTGAAGTACACTTCTCTAGTTCATACAGTAAAGCAACGGGTCTATGTCTTTATTTTGCGTTTAAGGCTTTTATTTTAGAGAAAAGCATGGACAAAATTATCTGATAACCGTTTTTAACCAAGTAACTAGTCTCTTCTGTGTTAACCTTTGCTATTGGAGATGGTAACCATTATTATCCAAACTGGATACTCGTTTAAATCAGAAATAGTGACTATTCACTATTTACTAGTGAAAAGTATACTATTTCAAATAGTGGTATACGTTTCACTGGCAATAAGTAGACTATTCACTTCCAAATAGCAATTATCATGAGGTTTTCACTAATTCGTTTTCAAAGAGTAATTACAACAACCTCAGATGGGAAATTATCAAATTTTTTAGATACAAGAAACAATGCTATCTATGGTAACTGTGACTAATATCGGCAATAGTAAATATTACGATCGAGAAAAGAATGGTTCACATAAGCATGATATGGTTGTCACATATATTGCAGACCGTATGAAAATCATTCCCTTATTGCAAGATGATAACAGGTATCAATTTTTTTCGGCTTCTATGAAAAATGTAACAAAGCTTGAATTCTATGTTACGATGAAAAAAAAATTCATTGATTGAATAATTTGAATATCAATAATCAAGTTACAACTGATAGTTGCAGAGTATTTTCAAAATTTGCGAAAAAATTAAATGAAAAGAAAAAACAAATTTTGTTAATTCGACCCTCAAATAACTTTTTTGCTGATTTATAGATACTTTAGATAATGAACACGAAAAAATTTCTTTTTGGTCGAAATTTCAAAATAGTCATACTATTTGATGTCGCCCCCCCCCCCCTCCTTCTTTCTAAACAAAATGAACATTTATGCAAAAAAGAATTTTTTGATTCAAAACTGGTGTCTTATTTTGCTCCATTCTTATTTATATCTTCATATATATGTTTAATAAATATTGTAAACGTATTTAGAGTATGTTACGTGAAGGAATGTACATGTATATGTGCATGTAAAATGTATGAGCATGAAAGGGTGGAAAATGTTTATCTGCGAGATGCAAACGGGCGTAACCGACGGAACCCTTATTACTGATGGCTCAATTCTACTCGTCGTTTACGCAGGCGTGACTTAATAATATAAACGGTGTCTCTTTATCCTGATGATAAAAATCACCCAGTTTTTAAAAAAACGAGGGTAAAATACAATTGTACGTAAGTTATAATTATTTTATTATTTCTGTAGAATTTAAAAATTTTAAATAAATAGACCGTAAAAAACGAGCTTAAATTACATATCATTTTATTTTATGTTTAATTGCCGATGTATCATTTTGTTTTGTTTAATTTAAAGATTAAAAAACCATATGTTTTTCATGGTTTTTTTCTTAATTATTATTATTAATGTGATTAAGATATTAACTTCCGTTTTAAATGAAGAAATTAATATATGAAAATTACATATGTGATATCGGTTTTGTATCATTTATTTAAAATTATATAGTGTATGATATTTTGATACTAAAAAAATATGTTCAAGTAATTGTCATGCGTGTGGTCTTGAATAAATAATAAAATATACAATTTTTTTATATTTATACATTTTATAGATACATCTATTATTTATAATTGTAATTTCAAGTAATTAAATTATATTTTTTAATCATACAATTATATTATCATATTTTATAAATTTATATGTAATTCATTTTTTTATAAAAAATGATAATCTTAAGATTTTTTTATTTTTAAATTTGAAATAAATATACCCGTGTTAAAAAATTTTTGAAAAAATGTTTAAAAAAAATGCATAGAAGTGAATTTTCAAATTTTGGATAATTTTAATCTTTAAGTTGATTATTTTTGAAACTTTATAAAAATCAAACGTAAAAATTTTCAATTTCTGCTCAGGTTTGAAAAGTTCATAAAATGTCAAAAAACGTTCGTAATTGGCTTTAAAGTCTTCTTTTTTTTTGTTCTTTAAACTAGTTAAATTTCAAGTCGAATTTCTAAAAAGAACTCAGTTGAAAATTCTTTTCATTCTTGAAAATTTTCGAAATTCCAAAAATGATCAACTCATAGTTTAAAATTATCTCAAATTTCACTGTTATAAAACTCTGTAAAATTTTTCGAATTTATTTTACGCTTATCCGAGTTGATTTTAAGTCAAAATTTTGCCTGAAAAATTATATAAAATAGTATTTTTAAAAGAAATTAAAAAAAAATGAATGCATCTCAACAAAAATTTGTAAATATTAATTTGTCATATTTTCGATAGTTTAGTCATATATTTCAATCAAAAAATTGAAAATTTTCCCTGTAGAGAAATTTGTTCGATTTTTTTTTTTGACAGTACTTTAAATTTAATTATTTTTTTTTTTATTTTTTTATATGTAATAAAAATGAATTTATAGAGGATTAAAATTCCACTAAAAAATAATTTTTCGTAAACGAAATTATTTTTCAGTCAACTCAAATTTTTTGACTTGTCTGGATATTTTTTATAAAAATAAAAAAAAAATAATAATACTAAAAAAAGAAATGAATGTAATTTATAAAATAAAATTTACCAACTATTATAATTTTTAATATATAAAAAAAAAAAATTTGATATCGCGATTGATATTGAGCTAATTATCCACTATCGATCATTGTCGTGCAATAAATTCTGTTAAGTTATATACAATATAGTAAATATATCAAAGGTAGTAGCGAGTCGAATTGCTTGAGAGTCTTCTCGAGAAAAGGCTCGAGGCTAAATTGTCGGAGGTTCAATGTAAGAGAAGAGAAGAGAAGAGATGAGTATAGAGACACGGTGGTTCGCATGCAAATTATTGCATCTCGAGAATCAAAAATGGGCGGAGAGATGAAATAAATATATAATAAAGGACTGAGTTTTAAGATAAAAAAATGTATCTATATATATTTTCAATAGAATAAGAGACGAAATAGGGTGCCGAGTTACGTGAGACGATAGAAGTAGAGGACAAAGTCATCATTCATCACATAAAGAGAGACTTACAATATATATTTATATATATTACACATATATATGTGAAGAGAAGACTTGCGAAGTCTATATACACAAACCAATGGATAGAAGATGAAGAAGGAAAGCCACTTATTCAACATACATCAGCTAAAAGGGTATGAGAAACGAATAAGGGCAAAATTTCAAGGGTAGGGATACTGTAGAGCTACCGACGTTTGGCTGCTCACGATGGAGATGCTGATGGTGATGCTGATGCTGATGGTGAAAATGTTGCTTGTGGATGTGTATATAAAAGCCCACCCACGCAGATCAGTGGCAAGACCCTTAACACAGCTATATAGACGTATCCGTAGATGTGTATGTGTGTGTGTGTAGATTTCTTACCGTCTTGATGCTCGTGTTACACACGCCCACGCATCAACATATCGTCATATCAAACTGATTCAACCACACACGTGCACAATTTTTTTTTTATTATTATTTTTTGTCAAGATAATTAACTCGGATATGTTCGTTAACTTGTCAAAGAGATTAAATTTTTTTTTTAGTTAAATTTTTTTGTTTTATTAATTAATATAACAAAAATAAATTAAGACTAATTATCTACGGTAAGATAATAATTTCAAGGGTTAAGTTTTTAATTAATTATTATTGATAATTTATTTTTTATTAAAAATTTTAATAATTATTTATCGAAAATTTTTATGCAATTTTACACTTTAAAGTTTTTTTAAGACTCGATTAAATTATTTAAAAATTTTTATCAAAATTAAAAATTTTGAGCTGTAGATTTTGTTTTTGGTTCAAAAAATAAATAAATAAAAAAAATTAAACTAACATTTTTTGATTTGATGAACTTCAAAATTTGAGTTCGTCTTTAATTTTAATTTGACAATTTAAAATTTTTAAATTAAGACAATGTTTACACTGTAAAAAATTAACGGAGTGAACGTGGAGTAACTCCGATTGAAATAAACTTCATAATTACTCCGAATCCACTCCCAATTTTTCACAGAGTATATTATTCAAATTATTAATTTTGAAAAGTTAAAAAAAAATTTTACACCATCTTGAAATTCAAAATTTCACCATCACCAAAATGATGAATTTCATTTAAAATTTTTTACGCTGTAACTCGTGAGTAAATCTACAAATATACAGACAATAATAAAAAAAAAAAAAAAAAAAACTATACTGTGATCATCGATACTATTCGAATCTTAGTAGACATTAAAATTCTTCATGTCTCGAGATAGAAATCAAAAAATAATTTAATGTCCCTCATCAAGTTGATGCATCAAATATCCACATATCCAATCCAACACAAATATAGATAAAAATCAAGTGATACTCAATATATCACAATCTATTAAAGCGATGTGTGGTTAAGATCATACAATACATTAAAGCATTTAGTTGAACTAGTCACCGTAGACACATTCTAACATATATATAGATATATTATACTGAGAGCTAGGTAGATGATCAGCATGATGCCAAATGGATACAGAGACCTTTAGGCCACAACAAAACCCGCTGTCTCTCTGATACACCACTGATCCGCGTTCCAGCGAAGATGCAGTGATACTAAGACACACCATCATCATAATATCAACGTATCTAATATTAATTTCTCCGCTCCCTTGACCTCCTTCACCAAGACCACCAGTTTACATGAGACTCTATGACATGACCACTTTTTCATTTACTTGAAATTGATAAAATATTATAGGCCTTGAATATAAACTAGGGTGTGCTAATTATTTGTATTTAAAAATTATTTGTACATAGAAAAAAAAAATTCATGGCACAAAAAGATGTTTATTTGTCCTGAGAAATTTTTTCCATTATCAATTTTTGTTTTAATTTGATAATCAAAAATATCAAAATTAGATTCGAAATTTGAATTTAATTTTTGAAAAATTTTAGCTATTGAATTTTTGAATTATTTGAAAAATTTGAATCAGGGGACTTTTTTAATTTTTTAATTTATAACCTGTGAGTTCAACATTGAATATTTAAATTTGAATTGAATCGAATAATTGGACAACTAACAGATAATTAAAATTTGAATTTAAGAGTTGGAAAACTAATGAACTATTCAAGCTCAAAATTTTCGAATAATTCAAATTCAAATGAAATAATTAGAAAATTTTTCTAATAATTCGGATTCGAATCGAACATTTAAAAAACAGACAAATAATTCAAATTCGAATCAAATTTTTAAAAAATTGAAAAATAATTAAAATTCAAAATTTTCAAAAAATTATAATTTAAATCGAGTAGTTCGACACTTTTACTAATGATTCAAATTTGAATCAAAAATTTAAAAAACAGACAAATAATTCGAATCGAATACTTTGAAAAAAATTCCAAAAAAACCCAAACTAAAAAATTTTTTAAAAATTCGGCTTTTTTCGGATAATCAAAAATTTGAATTTCAAATCGAATAATTGGACAACTAACAGATAATTCAAATTCGAATTTAAGAGTTGGAAAACTAACGAACTATTCAAGCTCAAAATTTTCGTATAATTCAAATTTGAATCGAACATTTACAAAATTAACAAATAATTCAAATTCGAATCAAATTTAAAAAAAAAAAACTGAAAAATAATTAAAATTCAAAATTTTCAAAAAATTATAATTCAAATCGAGCAGTTCGACACTATTACCAATAATTCAAATTTGAATAAAAAATTTAAAAAACAGACAAATAATTCGATTCGAATACTTTAAAAAAATTCCAAAAAAACCGGAATTAAAAAATTTTTTCAAAATTCGGCTAATCAAAAATTCGAATAATCAAATTTGAATTTAAAATCGAAGTAATAATCGACTTGATCACTATTCCTACACTCCTTATATAAACGTAAAAAAAAATTACAATTATAATATAATTTAATTATTATTTATAAATTTAAAAAACTACATAATACAAATACCGAATACAAGTATATACAGTTAGCATTGAATGGAATTGAATACGTATATACGGATTATAAAGTGACAGAAAAGGGAGTGGTTGGGTTTTAGTTATGCTGATCCAGAAATATATAATGAGTATAAAAAAAATAATAAAGTGACGCGAACGTTATCGACCTGAGTTTGGTTTTTTAAAATATATATTATATATTATATATATATAATACTTTAGTTGGGTGACTAAAGCATCGATAAATAAATATTAACATGATGGCTCAGCACTTTTCCTTTTTATATTATACTCAATTCTCAATTCCTCGACACTTTATTCTTTCTGTATACCTGCTGATAATAATCCTACGTCGATCTCTGCCAGTATACATACATATATATACACATATATGTTCTATTAACTCGAATCGGTAGACATAACATTTGTTTACGAGGTTTTATACCTCTTACAACTGTGTACACATATAATATACAATTTTTACATGCTTTTTTTGTTACATTTTATTGTATAGTTATCAGTTATGGTTATCAGTTAGCTACTTGCTACGCATTTCTCAAATCAATAGTACTCTAATCATCACGATAATTATTCAATTTATGATTAAAAAAAATTTTGTTATTTATTACTTTTAATTTTATTATCTATTTAATCATAGAAGAGACCGAGCTACGACGTAATATATCTTACATATTTTTTTTTTCGTCGTATTTATAAATTTATGTTTATTTTACATTTTTAAGCTGTACTAAGAATGTGGGGCAAAATGAGCCGCTTAAAAAATTTAGTAAAAAAAAAACTAGAATTTTTTTTTTTAATTATTAAAAATTTTTATTTGTTGTAAAGTTCTTGGGGTAAAACGGGTCACTGAAATTTGAATAATTAAAAAATTTTTTTTTGAAAAAAAAAAATAGATTTAATTATAATTTTTTTTAAAGAAAAATTGTGAATTATATTTAAACTCAAAAGCTAAAAAAATTGCTGGGTTATTCTGTCGTGCCACGGTCTTGGTCTCTTCTGTTTCCTAATCGTCATATAAAATTAAAATAAAATCCAAATTTATAATGATATCTAATTGTTTTAAAATCATGGATTATTCATCGAGAACAAGCCAGCCCGCCTTGTACATATGTTTTGACACTCTGTCACCTCCCATTTATTTTTTTTTAATCTTTTTTAAAACTTAATCCTCCTTATCCCAATGAAGAAACAAATTCATGCATAAAATGACACGATAACACCCACGCAATTTGGGCGCGGGCAGTATTAAACAAAATATATATTTTAGTATTTAACTTTAATCGTAATTTTATTTTTATTTTAAATATTAAGTGTTAAATGTTTTAGCATTAACCGGTGGCAAATTTACATTTCATTTTACGACGCTCTTACTTACGGATTTTAAATTATCACAACTATTTATATAAATATATATTATAATACCGACTACTTATTTTTACACTCATGTAATAAATAATTAATTCATTCGCTTAATTGCAAATTAATCAATTAATCTAGTCATTAACTCGCGTACCCGCATTCTTGAGGTTACAATTTAATTAAAAAGACATTAAATTAAGTTAATTAATTCAGATTTTCTCAAAGCAGAATTCCAGAAAAAGCAAGTGATTAAATTATCATAATTTAATTTTTATTAATCAATTAATTAATTTCATTAAATTTTCAGTCATCTTTTATCGTCTATCCGTACAAGTAGCGCCACACATCAGCTTAATTGCTCGAAATTTTGGAGCCTACATATTAGCAGCTGATAAGATAGGAATCGATTAATTAATGACTTATAATTTCTTACTTATTGATTCGAATTGAGTAATGATCTGTTAATAATTTTGATTATCGCGTGTATTTTTAATTTAACGGAATTAATGCATTTTACTGTGCGAAGATAAGTCATTGTTATTCTTTTATATTCATATTTCATATACATTTACACAATACTTTATGTCACGTATACCTTTCTTCGGAAGTAGATGCTTATGTCCGTTCTTCCCATATGATGATTACCATACAAAACACTAAACAACATCATTTGTTTACTTTTCAAAACATGCTACTCATGCTCGCTCGTGCCTTAAAAAAATATATGTTTTTTATCTTATATATTTATATCTATGTAATAGTAACTCTTATAGTTCCCTTAGCATCATTTATTTTTCCACTTCACATATTATTATATCATTGTAAATTATTTTCAAAAAAATATATTTACTGTAATAACATTATTTTGAATTTTAAACTAAGATATATATGTGTATATGTGTTTACATAAAATTTTCCAGGAAATTTAGTAAAACTTTCTATTATAGAAAATTTCAAACAGACGTATACACAAATATATATGGGTAAAGTGGGTAAAGTGCATTATTTACTAAGCCTGCTTATGTAGATTTTTTTTTACTTATTTGTGACAACGCTTTCTTCATATATTTTTTTTTCTTTTGCATATCAATTCTTTTGACTCCCTGTGGTTTGCGGGCTTATAGATATTTTTAGAATATTTGGTATTTTAATGCAAAAACTACGTCCATATATATATATATGTGTGTGTATTTTTTTTTATTAATCAAACACTAATGAAATATATGGTTAAAATTTTATATTCTTTCTATTTGCAGAAATAAAAATTAAATATCTAAATTTATATAAAAGAGAATTTTATTTTATAAAATTTCAGATCTGCATTAATTTTTATAAATTTATTTATATTAAGTCATATTTGCCTAGATCCCTAAATAAGAAATATGAAATTAAAAACTGAATTTCTTTACTAGGTTTCTAAATAAAATAGTCATGTGGGGCAAGTGTGCGAAAACCCATGCATTTAAGTCCGAAATGAATAGTTTCGCGCACACTTTCCCCAGATGACTGTATACATAGTGCACATATAAAATATATAACAAGTGTCAGTCCTTAAAAAAACTTCCCTTAACAAAGTTTTATTTTTTACACATTTTTATTTCATATTCATACATAAATGTATGTATACATTTTATACATTGTCTTTATGTTACACGGTCTGTTACGCATATACATACAGATATTTTCTTCTGCTCACTCGATCAGCATCTCTTTAGTATCATCTTTTATACGCGATTCATAAAAGATAAGAAATAGAGTCTCAAAACGGCCTTCAACGAGATTATCTTAACGATTTAAGTAAAAATGATAATAACCCTGTTTCAGATATTCCTTTGACTATATATATTTATAATGTCACCCTCGCTCTTTTTGTCAAGTTACAATATCGCATCCATTTTTATCACGATCATCAGTTTCTTTTTATTATTACTATTTTTATAAAAAAAAATTACGCTAACAGTAGAGTAATGAAACTTCATTTGAACCTCTGTAGTGCAGAAATGGCTGCACATTTATTTGCAGCTTAAATTTGAGGTTGGATTTTTTGACTCGAGAATTTTGTAAAATTCGGTTTGTAATTTTTTCATTGTGTTAATTATTAAACAAGCTTAATTTATTTCAAGCTCAAGACTGAATAATAAAAATTCATTTGTCTTACATTCATAATGAATATGAATATTATGAATGTATATAAATGAATTTTAAAAGCGTTTCAATGCAGTATAAATTTAAATTATTAAATACCTGACATAAAATACGAATTTCAGATTTAGGTTATGTCGTTAATAATTAGTTATAGATTCGATAAAGTTTAAATAAAATCATCACATTGGAGATTATTGCCATTAGGAATGATATTAAATTTTATGTGTTAATGGATGTATTCTATTTAGACTATATAATATATACGTTAGACGTCATTTAAAATACATTAGATGTAGAATTTCGATCAGAAAGTGATACCAGTTTTCTATAATTTTATATGGGACCAGCAATAATACAAAAATTTTATCAGTTGGTACAAATTCTAGTATCACTTTTTTCGTGTGCTGCAAAAAATCCTAACCTATACTGCGAAATTGGAACGTTACTGCATAAGTTGTAATTTTTATAGCGTAGGCTGTAATGTTTAGTGTTTAAAACTGGTGGCGCCCACATTAGATGCGAAACTATAATTTTTCAACAGTAACTTTTTGCATGCAAGAGAGTAACGCATATAATTACGTATAAAGTTGTTCAATAAAAAATAATATACGAGTAAAAGTTAATCTCTATCAAACATTCTCCCTTTCAGTATGAATATTTTTAAGTTAACATCATAATTGTCTGTGTATAGCTCGAGGCGAGGACGTTGATAACTGATGATGTTCCCTTAATGTAACTCACACTTTAGTTAGTTTGCTTATTCTCAAGTAACAGTCGCACTAATACCTATCAACTTATACATTTACATTAAACAGCATAAACCTGTCTAAGTACATGCGTATAATAGCACAGTTACAATGCTAAATAGTCACACGGGGACTGTAATCGAAATTACTTTTTTAATTGGCCAGACTTATTTTGTCGTTAAACGACTGGGGTAAAAGATATTCACCCTCTAATTTTATTTTTTTACCACCATTTTAGTTAAAGAAATTATCAGAAAAAAAAAATATATATATATATACATTATTTTAAAAAACTCGTTAATTGCAAAATTTTTGTGTCGGTCAATTAATCAGATGAGTTTTCTTAAAATTTTAATGATACTGCTTATATATTTAATTATTTGAAATTTTAATCATTTTTATTTTTTTGAAGTGTAGCATACTCATATTTTTTTTTTTTTTTTTTTTTTTTTTTTTTTTTTTTTTTCAAGGAAGAAAAGTTAAACGTGGGAATAAGTATCGTTTTTTAATTGGTAGAAAAAAAAAAATTCTATAGTTATTATTATATGTAATAAATATTTACAGTAGTAATTATGAGCAATAAATGTATAAATATTTATTTTATTTTTTTTATTAGTAAGCATAAAAAATATTAATACTAATAAAAATAATGTAATACAGAGGTATGAGCTTGTCGGTTGATCGAAATAAATTGTAATAATTTCGCGGAATTCTGGTGATGGAGAAACGTCGCGGGAAATATGTCTGCAGCACACAAGGTAAAAGAATGGATGGATGATATGTATTTGGTATATAGCTGGTGTAGAGAACTGAGAAGGCGGATCGTCGACCCATTAACTGAATAAGTTTCTCAACGGTGTGTATATTGGGGGCAAAAAGGGAGGTACGGAGATGAAAGAGGGAAGGAAAATAATGAGCAGGATGAAGACGATGCCGGCGCATAATTCGCGCTTCAACATTTATTTAATGCTGGGTGAGGAGAACTGGAGGGTGGAGGATAATTTCAAAGGTGAGGGTTGATTCCATTAACTTATTTTTTAAAGCACACAGAAAATACTAATGGATGTTTTTATTAAATATTTTTCCTATAACTTCAACTTTTTTCTTTAATAAATTGAAAATATTTTTGGTGTAATTTTAAAGTTTCCCGATGTTTATTTGAATGCCATAATAATTTTTAATTACTGGCATTCGGAGTTCTGTCTTATGCTGGAATGAGTTCATGTCGCCTACAATAATATCGATATTTATATTTTAAAAAAGTCCATATTTTACTAGACTTCTTGTACATGCGAGAAATCCACCACCAAACGCCACCTATCGGACACTCCAGAACTAAACACTTCCGCTCTGTCCCCTCCCTTGAAAAAACTAAAATTTTTCCTTGTCAGTTTTAAATACTCTGCTTAATTTTCCTTCCATCAACCGAAGTAAATTCCCAGCAGATTAGTCTCACCATAAATTTAAAAAAAAGTAACACATAAAAAAAACCCTTCTGAATTTATTTTATTTACTTCCAAGATTTCCCTCTTATTCTCAAACAATTTACGACATTTTATATCTTAACTAAGTCCGGTCTAAACCGCACAGAAATTTCTTACCAGGATTTCTTTCTCCACATCAATCGAAATTCCTTAATATATATGTATAAAAAAATATAAACTACATAGAAATATATAAATATACACAAGTATATCGTGTCTGAAGAGAAGAAGAGCCAACAACTAGTAACATCCCCTTGTCTTTTCTGCTTATACCCTCTAAAATCTCTTCCACTCTTCTCTGTCTCTCTCTTTCTCTCACTTTATACACTCGGTCGATAAAACAATTGCCGTGGGGATAATCGGCATTATTTACGCTGGATTCACTCGGAGATACAAGTCCGCTCGTATATACTGATATCCCTTTTACCCTCTCTCTCTTTACCGACTAGCTGCATCAGTCGCCAGTATCATAGTGTGCGTGTATACATAACCCTACTTCTAAATATTGTTACTATAGTTGTTATATATATATATATATATATATATATATATATATATATATATATATATATAAGGTTTATGCGGGTGTGTAAGAGTGTCGGACAACGGTTAACCAACCCCAGGGAGGTGGTTTACAGCTCGAGAGCGAACGAGGAGCGTAAAAGGGGGATGCTGCCGCCCTGAGGATACCTAGATTCGCCAGCAGTTATAAGCCCAGGGTGATCTCCTGCAGTAGCTGAGTAAAGCGGACTTCCACTGGCTTATGGCTCATCCTGTTCAACCCGCCCCATCGCTAAAGTGCCCCCAATTAGATACGTTACGGGATTTCGATGTCAAGCGCTAGTCGAATCTCACCCATGGGAATAAACGAGACACTTATTCTTAAGGAAATAAATAAAAGTTTATGCACGGCACTTTTTTTTAGCCAAGGCGCTAAAAAAATAATATACTTGATACTATAATTAATAACTGAATAAATTTATTTCATTAACGACTGATATTGTGATGCAGGGAGAAAATTTTATGATAACAATTACAATATATTATGGGAATGGTTCCTATACTGCATAGTAACCGGTTTTTTTTAAATGTCGATTATAGGAACGGTACACGGAGAAAAATTTCAAGTTAATATGCTTATGCAGTATAGTAAAGGTTACATTACTCTATAGTTTGTGTTACGCTGTTTTTACGTGACAGCTTATACAAACTATAAAGTAATGTAACCATTACTATGCTGCATGGAAACATTTACTTGACATGTCTTTTCATACATGTCAAGTAAACCCAGTATGGGTATAATTCCTACATGGTATCGGAATAGTTTCTATGGTGTTATGGTAATCATTACTGTCATATATTATCTGTGAACTATAATGATACTTTGTAGAAATTTACTGTGGAAATACACTAGTTGTATTGTACTATGGGCTGTCATAGAATTCAGTAGTGAGTAAAAATAGTTCACTGTTACTTAATATATTCCATAGTAAAACTCAATTTGCAGGGAAAGTAAAAAGTAGTGTAAAATTTTCACCATGTACCGTTTACCATAATATCGTGGTAACGACTACCATAATAATATGGGAATATTTCATATATATTATGGAAATGGTTACCATAAGATATAGGGTTTATTTCCATATGAACTTAGGAACCGTCACAATATGGTTATAGGATTTGTTCTATTTGCTTATGGGCATTATTCCTATGTGCATGGTAATCATTACAATAATTCTATCACTATGCGATATGGGAACTGTTACCATGATGGGGATTGTTCCCAGTTATGGAAACTTTTCTCAGAAAGTATGGGCTTATCCCATAATTCCAAGTAATTATTACCATAACCATATGGGATATTTCATAAACGTACTAAGAACGGTTACCATAAATTTCTTTTTGTGTACCATGGCCTATGGGTATTTATTATATCTTCGTTAAAACGAGGTATGACGTTTTCAAATTAACATATTTTCGCTTTTCCTTTTTATTATGTAGATGATAAAATATATTTATATATATACATATAAATAAAAAATAGTTAATAAAATAAGAGAAGAAAAATACTATACGAGATCCAGCAGCTTTTCAGTTCTCGCTAACAGACGCACTACAGGTTTTATTTATTAGACCCCCGACGTTGAAAAGACACTTTTGGGGGTGTAAATATCCCGCTGGGATATATCATATCCATTTTGTCATTTATTTTTGTATTTTTTTACAACTTGTTCGTTTATAATTTTTATTTATAGATTATTTTACTCCGATAGTTTTTTATTTTCTAAGAATGTATGTTAGTGTGTAGGTAAGATAGGGATCAGGGTCGTTTGCAATATAAAAGAGTAGTATAAAAAGAGCTGTATATCGTTTATTTGATCGTTCCACCTCGTTTACATGGAATATTCACGCTTCTTCGAGTAGTATCATGAAATGTCTCATGGACGCCGGCTTATGTTTGTCCGCAATGGCCGGCGACCGTTTTTGCGGTCGCGGAATTCTGCGCCATGGCGTCGTTTAAATGCTTGTTAAAAAGAGATACAATATATACATACTAAGTATTTAGAATTGTAGTTTATTGTTGATTTTCTGGAATAAGAACAAAGAAGGAAATTCAATATGAATACTAATATAATAGACATGCAATCAAATTCTCGTTATTTATGCTAATTTGCAAATATTTGTCTAGTAATTTTGAAATTTGTACATTAGACAAAATTACTAAGAATTGCATGGTTGAATATGTGCAATATTTATTAGAAAACAGTCAAGTTTTGTAAAAAAATATATATTTATATATGAATAGGGAAAGGGCGGGAAAAATGGCACTCCTGAAAAAATGCATTGTCCATGGTTTTTTGTACATTTTAATCCGGAGAATCTCCTTTTTTTTACTTTCATTTGGAGTAATTAAACCAAATTTCCAGTAGCCATGGAAAAAAAATTTTCTTCGGACGGGCAAAATGAGCAACCCCCAAAAAAACAGAAAATTTTTTTTTTTACATAAAAAAAAAAATTTCATATCAAATTTACGCCGAAAAAACAAAATTATTGAAGATAAATAACTTATATAAATCTACAATACATTGTGTCCACTGAAAAATTTGCAAAAAAATTTTGAAACACTCAAAATTGTACAAAAATGATGATAAGAGTCATAAATAGCAAAACCAATTTTGGAAAAAATGCAATTTTTTAACAAATTTTTGAGTAGTCTTTTTTGCCCACCATACCCTTGGATATACACATATACGCAGTAGAGCTAAACAAACTTGGAGCCAAATTCAATGCAGTTTTCCATATCATTTAAAATACATCCAAATATATATCTGTCCAAAAGTCAATTTAGGGATAGAGGTGCGTCTATTTACACACGGGTTCGCCTAAATAATCCAACGTATATATACAGAGAGAGGGTGTTATTTGCAGATGGATAAAGTGAGGCATTCATTACAAATTCACCCTCAAATGAGCTGACTGACTAACTGACTGACTGACTGACACTTCTCTACACCATGTTTTGCAAATCATGATTTTCTCCAGTATACATCTCATATAAACATACAAATGTCAAATATTTGCCCACAACATACATCTGCAATTATTGTTACAATGCAATAAATTTACATAAAACGAGAGCAACATGATGTACTTTTTTTACGAAAAACTTGCTGGTACTTTTTCTATTAAAAATATAATAAAATAAAAGCCTGCTCTTGTGTACTCTCTTTCACGGTCCTTTCACCCTACTCTCTAAAATCCTACCCCTAATTGGCTGGATCCCCTGCATACTCACTTTACCATAATCTCTTGGGTATGGAGCTATAGGGGAAAACGGGAATTCATCCTCAGACATCACTACAACTCACTTGAGATGACAAAAGACGTAGATATATTTTTTCAGTAATCAGAAATTTATAGTATAATTGATGTCCATTTTTTTATGAGTTATTGTTTAAGTTATGAAAATTTTTTATCTATTAAATTATTCGTAGTTTTTATTTTTGGTTGTAAAGAAGAGGGTCAGTAATAAAAAAAAAAAAAAAAAATTACTCAGTTAGGGTATAATTGAACTTTGGCCAAAAGTAACTATAATAGCATCAAATTATCTTTAGATTTAAATTGTGGCTAAAATTATTAAAATAAATGAAAATTGATAAGAACCATTTTTGTAGAAAATTAAATTTCCTACAAAAGATTATTCATTATATTTAGTCGTAGAATCGATATTGAAGCCGTGAAATCAAATTGAATAAAAAAAATTATTTTTGAACATAACAATATTTGACTTTTGTCTCAAAATTTGATTTGCGGTTTAAGTATTCATAATATGTAAAAATTTATAAGGAACATTTTTGTAGAAAATTTGATTCTATACAAAAAAGTATTCATTACTTTTTCTCGTATAATTCATATTTTTGCCACAAAAGTACTAAAATAAATAAAAAAATTCATTTTTTTTATTTTCATTATATTTTAGAATATAAGAATTGGATAATTATCAAAAAAAAAATTATATTTATGTAGATAAAATCAGTCTTGTTAGAAATCTATTTTTTTTCCCAAGTGTTTGAATCTGATAAATAAAAAAATTATTAACAAATAATATTTTTTTAAATTGAGGATGTTTTTGTAATTATCATAATGTGTTGATGACCGATAAAAATTTTTCCAATCTATAAAATTTCACTTAATATAATAAATATTTAATTTCAATATTTATTAAAATTTTTTTTTTTTTTTTTTTTTTTTTTTTTTTTTTTTTTCATAAAAAAATGAGCTTATGCTTTTTGTTATATTTTCAAATATTTACTTGCTGATAAGCTCAAGAATAATTAATTTGTAGCCGTAAAATAATTCGCAATAAAAGATAATATCAAGGTTACAATGACAGAAAATTTCAAGGCAGCAGTTTCGATGAGTATATAAATCTACTGATTTTATTTAATGTGTCAGAAATAATAATTCAATTGGATAAATAATTTATTAAGATGTACAAAATCTTGTCATCTGCTTTATTATTATTATTAACTTTTAGTTTGATAAACGGTGACAGTTGTAAACAATCAGATCCGTGGGTAAGTGAAAATATTTAATTGTGCAGTGATTTATTATACTTAAAAACAAATATACTTCGATTT
Source organism: Microplitis demolitor (assembly GCF_026212275.2). Lineage (NCBI taxonomy): Eukaryota > Metazoa > Arthropoda > Insecta > Hymenoptera > Braconidae > Microplitis > Microplitis demolitor. Next base: position 4,195,403 of record NC_068551.1, on the reverse strand, counting down.
TTTAAAAAATACAAAAAAAAAAATGATTTCTTAGCGCAAAAAAAAAATTACATTTTGAAATGAAAACAAAAATTTTCTAAGGGCTAGAGAAAAATTTTTTCCCGCCCAAAAGAATTTTTTTTTTTCAATTCATAGATCAAAAATTTTTTTGCTCCAAAAAATCTATTATTATATTTATCAAATTATGTATGTAGTAGTAATTGTTCTACAAATTAATATTTATATTTATTTTAGTGGAATCTAATATCAGGATACCGACCTTCTGATATTCTTCAAGATGTCCAGCCTTTTTGTTCACAAAAATGGGCACAAGGACTTGGAACACTGAGCTATGAAGATTGGGAACGATCATTTGACATTTGTCCCTTCGTATAACTGTCTATGCAAAAAAAATTGTTTGGTTAATTGTTTCAATCTGCAGAAATGTTAGCTCATAAATTTTTCTTTACTCAAAAACAAGAAAACCTTCGATGCTTTTCTTACAAAAACCATTATTGTATTTTTTTATTAGTATTTATGTTAAACGAATATTTATCAAATAAAATGTTGTGAAAATTCTTTTAAAGTTTTAGATTATTTTGTCCAAATGCTTCCCTCAATCAAAAACTATAGACACAAAATAAAGCTCGAGACTTACCGTAAAATCCTGTCTTTTATGACAAATTACGGCATTTTACGGCAAAATGCAGTATTTAGCAGTAAGTTGCGGTATTTTACGGTAAAGGTACGGCAAGTCACCGTACATTTGCAGCAACCCTACCGTATCTTACAATAAAAGTGCACATTTACTAAAAAATTATGACATTTTACCGCAAAATGGAGTATTTCACAGTGTTACGGTTAAAATATCACAAATTGTAGTGTGTCCATATTCTACAGTAAATTACCGTATTTTGCCGCAAATTATCGTACTTTTCCGTAACTAGCCGTATTTTATTGTAATTCACCGCAAATCACCGCAAAGTGTAGCAAATTTTCAGTAAAATACGGTAATTTACCGAAATTCAGATTTACTAGGATTACCTAAAAAAATTTAGGTTTTCATATTCCTTAGTATACCAATTACAGTAATGAAAAAAATTACCTTAAAGAAAATGAACTCTCTTAAATTAATAAATTACTCGTTCCTAACCTCGAAAATAAGATTCTCCTCCAAAAAAATTAGCGCTTAGTTCAAATCTGTAAGAAATTTTTTAATTCCAAAAAAAACTTGAATTAGGCTAGTTTTTTAATTGCTAAAGTAATATGTTAGTATAAATAGGTAAACTTTAAAAATATTCAAAAATTGAGCAGCATCATCGATGCTGAGTAGACTTCGAAAGGAATGTAAAAAGAAGACATATCATCCCTAATCGTGCGGTCACATCTCTCTATACAGATTGTTCTCGTATCCTAAAAGGGGATGTCGATTTCCATTCTGTCCAGCTAACCATTCTCTACAGATATTAGTCACTGATGGTCCGGTTTTAGTTCACTCTAAATGGTTCAGTTCGACGAAACGTTAATCCGTTGTATAACAAGAGTACAGTTGATCGGCTGGGGTGTAAAAGCCAAGATGGAAGAGGTGTCAGCCGACAAATCGTCTAGCCGCATCTGCTGACGATCTTTGCCGATCCCTTTTTTTTATTGTTTTGTTCTATAGATCTATACTCTGATCCTCATATATATATGTATACTCGATACTTGAACATTTTTCATATACATGTATATATATATAAATTTTTTTTTATCTTTTTTTTCTTAATCTTTTTTATATTTATCTTTTATTCTGTTGTTCTCATTCCGTCACTTATATTAAACTTTACATTCTACCCAATCTTTTGTCCTTCAGAGTATCATCGTGAAACGTTTTAGCTCGCAGGTGTGTGTCCTGAAGACGTAATATTCTGTCCTATCGTAGATCTGTTAAAATGTGCGGGCACGATCATTTGTTTAATTTTAATTTTTTATTTTTTATGTTTAGATGGAACTGTCTCTCGCAGTGGGTGCATTTGTGTTCTATATGGGCTATCTTTTTCTCACTTGCATGCATAATATTTAATGTTAAGAGAATGCATATCTTCAGAGTTAGAGACCGAGTCAGAGTGAAATGGTTTAATGTATTCAAAACTCAGCTGACTCTTGTATCAGTATATTAAATCTTGTTTTTTACAGACGTGATCAACTAAACTATTTTATCTTGGGTATACTAAAATTAACACATTTTTCTAAACAAAGATATACGTTTGTTAAATTATGATTTACTTTCGGAAATTTTTTTTTTTTAGTTTTACATATTTTTATTGACAATCTTATATTTTGTACAAAAAAATTAACATAAGTAAGGAATATTTTTAAAAAATATTTTTGGGATTTTGAATTTGCATAAAATATGTAAAATAAATTTTTTTTAATATTTTAGATAATTTTTAATTTTAGTCGAAAAAATTTATGATCATAATCTAATTATTCAGTCAGATTTTTTTTTTTTTTACTCTTTTCTCAAAAAAATATAGGAAAGGGGAGGGGGTAAAACGGGGTACTTAAGGAAATAGTAACTTTTCGAACTCAAATGCGTTAAATTTTTTTTTCTTTAATGATATTCAAAGTGAATAGAAAAAATTTTTGGTTGCCGTAAAAAAAATCATTTTCGCGGGCAAAATGGGGCACTCTCTAAAAAAGATGGAAAAATTTTCTGGATATTAAATAAATTAGATTTTAGATAAATAAATAAATCAATAATATTTTTCGACTGACACTCGATTTTTTAAAAAGTTTAACAAAAAAAAATCAAAATAATGCTCAATTATATTTACAAAAGTAATTTTGGTGTGTTTGTAGTTTTTTTTTTTTATTTCAAGGGGACCCCATTTTGCCCCTTTGTACCCTATAAATAAAATAAAAAAATTTTTTCAAGAATAAAAATAATTAATTACCAAAATTTAATCTAATTTTGGAAAATAAATAAGCAAAAATTATTTGAAATTAAATTTGAATTTAAAAATAAGTTTTAAAATTTAAAAGTCTTGGTTATTTACATAGAAAAAAAAAAAACATTTTTTTATTAGTACAGAATTTTTAAAAATAATTACACTAACGATAAAAAAAACTAAAAAGTTAATAATAAACACTCTATTATTATTCAAATTTTATTAAACCTTCAAGTATGTGTAAACGTTTAATCGTTCTTATCATAATGTAATAAATCTTTAAGGATTGTAACCAGACGGGCAATTATAAGTAAATGGCGTCAATTAATTTCCACGCAAGATAATCGATTAAAGATTATTGTGGCAGTCGATCTAAGTCAACTTGAACCTATTAAACACACACACACACTCACACATATTTTTAATCACAATTAAAAAATAAAACAGTAACAATAAAAAATTAAATTTCATTCATCATAACCCGATATTCCAACAACTTAATTTTATAAATAATTTATCCTCATATTCATATACATATTCATATTTATATATCTATTTACTATACATTATTAATTATGAAATATTAAGATTTCGTTTAAATTCAACCCTGTCATATATTTTTGTTTTTTACCCTCGTTATAAAGCTTGTTTGTACAACTTCATTGCTCTATATCTTATTAAGAAATAAAATTAAATAAAAAAAAAAAAAAATGCCCTATAGAGAACTTGAAACGATCGTGTCGCAATTATAAACTCGTGTTGTGAGTTGCGATTGCGAGTTATCGATTAACGTAAGATTAACTGGTGTAACTTAAAGTCTCATTGAAAGAAATTAATGCCGTCGGTAGTACAGTATATACATATATATATGTATGTATGTATATGTATAATAATAATAGCAGTGTGAGTATAACTAGATATCGTAATAATAATAATAATGAATTAATACTTCAGCTTAACGAATATAAATTCTACAACTGATCGTAAAGACTCGATTTGTTTTCGTCGCCTCGATGCCAATTAAAAATACCTATCACGTATATTATTCACATATTGTACATACGTAGATAAATGTATGTGTGGGAGTATATTGTATATTGTATATATCTATATCTATATCTGGTGTACCGATAGAGAGATTATAATTCCGTGTGACATAAAATATAATGTATGTATTAATTTGAATCTATCGACAAGTACATATGTTTCTAATTGGCTTAAAAGAGCGAACTGTATTAGTAATTTGTTTTCATAAATAAAAATAATAAGAGTTTTTTTGTCTATTGTTATGACATATAATTATGGGTAATAAATAATTATTGAGAGTGATATATTGTAAGATATTGAGGATGTCAAATTTACTGTTGTGGGTTTTTAAAGTTTTATTTATGAAGGAGTGAAATTGGGTCAGTGTACTAATTTTTGAAAATATTTACAAAGTTGATATATATATATATATATATATATATATATATATATATATATATATATATATATATATATAATACTAGAGTAAAATTCTATTTTTTTTTTTATTAGATTCTGTCAAATTTTGGAGAATTTGGTTTTATCTCCATGCACTTTTTCACAGCTAAGTCAATTTTGAAGTTCAAAATTTGAACAAGGTAAAATTCCCAAATTGACCCAAATTCCCAATATATAGGATAGGATAAAAACTTTTGAAGACTCACTTGAATCGTTTGATTGGCAGTGCTTGTACGGTAAATTTGAATTTTTGAAATTTTTAGACTGTTAAGAGTCGGTAGTACTAATTAAAGTTCCAAATTTTAGATTTTTAATTACGTTTTAAATAGGGTAAAAGTATCATTTGACTACTGCTCGCCTTTCCCTGGTTAAAAAAAGTGATTTGGAATAATTCAAAGCAATTTGAAATGATTCAAAACAATTTGAATCGACTAATATATAGATAATATATAGATATACACTTCACATGGAGAACATCATTTTTCTTAATCAGGGTTTGAAGATATAAAACTTTTTTTCAATCAATGAAGGAGTATAAAATAAAATTTCCTTTGCAAATTTCTATTAATAATTAATCATGTCATTGCGTCTTTTACAAATTACTTTTTTCAAATTTTTCCAAATAGTGTCCAAAACTGACCCTAAAGTGCCAAAAACGGTATCTCTTCCATTTATGGGACTCGCATAATCAAAATCTTCCGAGTAAGCTCTTATGTATTTTTCCAAAAACTGAAAAATCTCAATAATGATGATCAATAAATTAATTAATAGAATTCTGAAATTTGAGAATTTTCTGGATTCGGCCCAGTCTCAAAATTAAAAAAAAAAAAAACTAATTTTTTTTTTTAAATTTCCAAACTGCAAATTTTATCAAAAATTATTTTTCAGTACTTGAAAAAAAAGAAAAAATGGCCGTAAATCAGATCCTATTTTCATAACTGAAAAAATTCCGTACTAAAATTTTGTTGACTACAAACTAACACACTACTGCCATCTATATTACCTCAACAAAATTACAAGCGTCTTAACTCAGTCAAACAGGTAATTCTCCTCAAAAAAAAGAACACATACCAAATATTCAAATTGATAACTCAAAATAGTTCTCACTCTCTTAGTAAACATAAATCAACATTTAAACCGTTAAAGACACATCATTAACATTTAAACTATTAACTTCTGTGTTGTTACAAAATTAATCGTCCAACTCCTTAGCATCCACTCGAGCACACACTCGTTATAAATAAATAAAAAAAAAAGCAACAAACCAAATGTTAATTTTGATAAATATGAAAATTCAAGCGTAACAAAGAATGTTGATTTAGCAAGATAGAGGCGTGTTTGTTATTTTAATGAGATATACAATAGCTGAGGATCTTGGGTGTTGATGCATAGCGCGTAGCAGGGTGCCTATACCCGCGTTGGGTCTAAAAAGAATAGAAGCTGAAGCTGAATCTAAATAAAAGCTTAAGTTAAAGTTAAATCCAAAGCTCTTCGTCTTCTTCTTCATCATCATCATCATCATCTTCTTCTTTTTATTCACAAGACCCCCGTAGACAGGGGCCGCTAGACGTCCATCACGCGTCACTGTTATGTATTTAGACATATCTTACTGACCGGACCACTCATATATTTATATACAAATATATACACATACATAATTCCCTTAATGTTTTAAATCTTTCTTCTTATTCTTCTTCTTCTCAACTCTCTTACTCTTACAGTCGTCTACTAATTTTTAAATCGTATCCACACAAATGTATACATATATATATATTATATACTATATATATAGATAATAAAACACAACTTATCATTCAACGTCCGCACATATTTCAACATTAATTTTCCGAATGATGATACATGATCTGACATCAATGCCTTCATGTCAGCATGAGGCTCATCATCGTCATTTTTAAAATAAATATCAGACTTTTAAATTATATATTTATTATTGTTATTGTCTTTAATTTTAATTACAGCAATATCTCAAAATAAAAATATATATTTTATATATTTGTCACTCGTTAATATCACGCGGCGAACGGTAAGTAAATTAATAAATAAATTAAGTTAAGGTATGACGCTCAGTAGTCAAGTGAATTATTATTTTATTAAATATATATATATATGTATATATATATTATGTATGCATACTCTACTGACGATATACTGACAGTTATTTATTTTTATTAATGTGGATGTATATAAATATAAATATATATATATATAAGTGGATTAATGGATTTTGTAGATGAAAAATTTATCAAGTATTCGGTTATACTTTTTTTATAATTTAATTTATCTCGTCAAATATTAAATTGACAGCAGGTTTTTTAAGTAAATTTTTATTTTTGTTTATTTATTAATTTATTTATCATATTAAAATATACAGTTTATATTTATTTATATAGATTTTTTTATGTTTTTTAATACAATTACCTTTGGTTTTTAAATATGAACACAATTTATTTTTAAAGAAGAAATTTAAATAAAAAAAAGGTACAATTATTTTTTTTTCTTTAATTACTAATATTAAAATATATATATATATGTAATTTGTCTATTAGAAATTTGATATTATTTAATTATTTATAATAATAAATTATACAATCGGTTAAATAAAATGGCAGCTGGTAATTTTTAAAAATAATAGTATGTAATTTTTAAAATTAAAATTAATTTTTTTAAGTACATATGCAGGCATCGAGGTACAGATGCTATAAGGGCATATAATTTTTTTTTTTTTTTTTTTTTTTTACTGATCGATGTCTCTCCTGATGCGAAACGAAAATATTTTCTTAGTGATTTAAATTACATGTTAATTTTTTTACGCCCTTATAATTCACGTAACCTAAGGGAATTTTTTTTTAAATTTTGCGTAAGATTATAATCGGTAAAAATTTATGGTTGGGTAATTAATTTATCCGAACAATGGAATTATTGGATTCAGATCTTAAAATTTTGATTTCATAATTAAAAATTTAATTTAGTAAAATACAATAAAGTAAATAATTATACAGAAAAAAAAAAGGATTTCGTGGCGCAATAAATATTTTACACTACACGGAAAAAATTCTTGATTCAAGAACTTATTTTGGAAAACAAGTTTTCGGGAACTAAGTCAAGATTTTCTTGAATCAAGAAAATTTTTCTTGATCAGAGAAGATTTCTACTTTATCCAAAAAAGTTGAAGTTTTCAAAAAATTTCTTGAATTAAGAATATTTACCTTCAGTCGATCATTTTTTTTCTGTGTATGTTAAAGACAACAAATAACAAAATTTTTTAAAATAAAAAAAAGTGGCCATTTTACCTCTTTATAAAAGAGCTTATTAATTCTATAGCTAATTTCAGTTGACGACATAACTGCTAATTTTTTTAATTATTCAAAGTTTAAAATTCGATTCGAATTACGAATTTCTAAACCTTCTAAAAATAAATAATTTTCTATTTTAGATTTATTTAGTATTTACATACTATAAACTAATTGACACCAACAATGAATCAACGGTAACCGTTACCGTTGGAAGTCGGGGCTTCAAGGACCATAAAATTGACAAACCCGTCGACGTCATCAAGTTCCTTGGAGTAAAACTTAGCGACAATCGTACTCCGTCCCGAAAATTTCGGAATCATAGAAAATTTGCAACTGACTTTTTCTCCAGGCGGAACGTCATTGGGTACTTTGATTTTTAATTGTTGGTCTAGACCAGGTCCGTCAATTAAAAATTTACCTCCTGTCAGTGTTACCGGTAGAGGATTTATGAAACTTGCCGTTGCGTCTAAGATATAACCGACAATAGCTTCTGTTTGTCTCTGTAAAATAATTTTATTATTAAACGATTAATAAATACTTTTATATAAACATATCGCGTTACTAATTTCAAAAAGGCATATTTTTATACACCCTCCTAGCTTTAGGGAACTTCAAGTTTTTTTCGAATTAGTAACAGGATATATTCTATATATATATTTGAAACTTACATCAACATCAATAATAGGTTTTGTAACACGAAAATCATCCTGAGCAAAGTATTCAAAATTAGTGTCTTTCACATTTGCTAGACACGCGACATTAAAAGCCGACTGATCTAACATTCTTGGAGCATATTCATTCCATGAAACATCTAATCGTACTTCTTCATATGATCCTGGCTTAACTAAATGATCAGACTCAAAAGTCTTTACTGAACCACCAACTTTTCCCGTATAGAGAACGACATCAACTCTGAGTACCACTGAAACGCGGTATTTATTTTCTTTGCTACGATTTTTCATCATTAGTACGACACTGTAATAATTAAAATTCAATTTAATACCGCAATTTAATTATATATATTTACTTGATGAATTACAGGGCATACCTGAAAGGTTGGCCAACGACAACGTCGTCTATAAGCTTGAAGTCAAAAATGATGTCATTGAACTGTTCATTTAAATAGTAACGACTGAAAATTGATTCACTTTGACGTAATGCTTTCAGCATAGCTTCTCGTTCTTTATTGGAAGCTAAATAAATTTTCATGATTAATTGATTGATTTAATATTTATTATAACGATTTATTTATACTTTACACTGTAAAAAATCGGGTGTCAATTCGAAGTCAATTTGGAATTTCTCCGTGTACTTAGTGTAAAATCTAGGATTTTGTCGTAAAAAATTGCATTTTACCGTGGAGTGCAGTAAGATGCCATACTTTGCGGTAAAAACCAAATTTTTTTTTCAAAACCATAAAATTTTGTACTGTACAAAATGCTGTAAAAAGTACAGTATTTTACCATCCAGTAAACGTCAAAAATTTACCGTAATGTGAATCTCCTGGGAATACCCTGATAGCCAAACTGACAGAAAATTAGCAACAATTTACTGCAGCAACTTGTCACCAATTTGGCCGCAAAAAATGGCATTTCCACAAGTTGACAACAAACGGTCGACAATTTTCTAGGAAAGTTGGTAACAATTTGTAGTCAAAAATTACGAAATCTGAAAGTTGTCATCAATTTGATCGCGACTAATTGACATCAACTTTCCAACCAAGAAGTTTTGCTATCAGGGGAGAGAATTTATGTTGTATCAACAGAGTAACTTCGGAGTGATAATTTTATTTAAATTCGCATGCGGAGTAAATAAATAAAAAATCATTTACTTTGCATTAACTCTAGATTTCATCCGAAAATTTTTTACAGTGCGGAAAAATAAAATAAATATTTGGCTCACTTTCCGGATATTTATAATTTAGAGTAATATCTTCACGACCCCATACTCCGACTGCTTTTGTACTGATATATTGACCAATTCTAAAAAATAAAATATTTTCTATTATTTATTTATCGATTATCTATATCTGATTATTCTTAACAGTAATCCATTGTTACAGATAATTAAATTTCATCAGAACTTGAACAATTTTACATAAAATAAGTAATCTAAAAAATTACCCTTGAGTATCTTTCGACACTAATTTCAATGGCTGAGTAGGTCCATTGTATCTCCAGTAAACTTTGTCAGCATTTACTGCCGCATATAAAAATCCTCCGTCATAAGGACGTAAAACTTCGCCATTTTTAATCGCAGCAACAGAAGTAGGACCACAACGAAAAGATCCTTCGCTCGTTTCTTGAGGTGTTGCGTCAATTGCCTGCCAACCATCACAATCAGAGCCAAGATCCAACCTTTTCATCCAGACTTCACTCCAAACATGGAAGTTCCTGAATTAGAATCAAGCAAATTAATTATTTTATTTAAAATAAATTTATAATTGTAATTAATTCTAAAAATAGTAATAGTAATTTAATACCAAACTGAATCGGTTGTTAATTCTTCCATAATTTCTCCTTTTTTATCAACAAAGTAATCAACTGTACGACTACCCTGGGTGTCATGAGCACTAGAAAAATTAGTGACAACACGACTAGGAAGTCCTAGAGTCTTACAAACAGTAGAAAGAACTCCAGCAAATATCCAGCACTGTCCATATTTAACAGGTTTTTTAGTTTTGTAGTATTCTTGGAGTATTTTCTGGGACCCAAGCCACTTTGTCGGCGCTGTACCTCCGCTGTAATCACCGGACCAGTTACCCATCAGAAGACCATTGTCATCATTAGAATTAACTACCGCTGAAAGTACCCGCGTTATTACAACTGGATCATTACGCGATGATGCACGAACGGCTCCTACAGTTGTCATCAAATGTAGAGCACAGTCCAGCACATCGCGTTCAAACTGTCCGAATTTCCATGGGGATGCGCTGATTGTGTTTTTGTTCCCTCGCCAAATTAAACCGGTGTCCAGCAAAACGTACTCATGGCGCTTAGCACCGTCTTCTATGTAAACTACGTCCTCTGTAAAGGTTCAAAATTTTATGGGTTGCTGATAATGTTCAAGATGTTCAAATAATTTATGGGAAAATTTTATCAGTAGTTACCTGGACACCATGGGTTAAATAATAAATAAAAGGGTTCTTCGACATTGAAACTTATCGCGCCACCAGATTCCTTGTGCTTTGTATCGATTTCCATTTTCCATTTTCCTATTGGCGCATTAGCTGGTGACGATATCTGTTGTATTTAAATAATTATATAGTCAGCTCTATAAGGTAACCCCCCCCCCCTCTGGGAAAAATATTTAGCAGTATTTTTATAAAAAATTATTTAAATAATTATCGCGCCTGAGACGCGAGCTTAAGAAATTTTCTAAGAATTTAACATCAAAAAATTAACCACAATTTTTCAAATTTAATTAAAATTCCCGCGTTAAAATTATTAATAATTACAACAAATTTGTTCGGTTCCATGATAACTGATCCCAAACAACTGATCCTCGACAAGTGATCACACGACAATCGATCCCACGGACTAGATCCAACTGACAACTGATCTTCTAATTCATCAGTTTCATAACTTTAATTATCATCATCTTCAAAATCTTTATTTTCATAATTTTAAACCGTATGTCAATGGGATCAATTTGTAGGGATCACTTGTCGTGGTATAAAATTATTGGGATCAGTTGACGGCAAACCAATTTGTTCATCTAAAATTTATCAAAAGTTTGTTTACCGATAAATAATTATTCGCTCATTTTTCGTAATTTGAGAAAAAAAAAAAAAAATTATAATGCTCTCATATTTTTTCGAGCAGACAAATTCACCCTGACATTAAAATGACACAAGTTGACTGTTTTTGCTTTACATTAATTAGTATTGTAATTTTATTTAAAGTTTTAAAGGCCTTCAATGACGAACATCTTGAACCAGTGAAGGGACAACAGCTCAGAGTAGTGACCAGAAGGTTCTGAGATCGAACCCAGCGCAGAGCAAATATTTTTCATCCGTCAAAAAAATAAATACGAAAGATATTGATGCAAGAATAATGATCTTGAATTCGATAATTTTTTGGCATTTACTTAGAAGATTTAAACCTAATCCCGGATGTGTATTTAAAATTATTTAAAATTATAATATTATTATGGGTTTATTTTACTGATGTCATAAGTGCGAATAATTTATTATGCTCATTTGGAATACTTATGCCAAAAGCCAAAAATAATCTTAAATCTTACGCAACTTGTAATTTGACCACTAAGTATCTGATGATAGAATGCTTTTACGACAAACTAGAAATAAATGTATAAATAATTTGAATGCAGGCAAATATATTAATTATTAAATATATTAGATTTAGTTACTGTGGATTTTTTGAATAACTTTTAATTAGATTGTTAATGATGTCCTTGACTAAAATTAACTAATAATGTTTAACTGCGAGAATACATAATTGCCTGAAGACAAACAAGTTCATTTGAAAATAACCATGTGGCTGGTAATTATTTAATTTTTTACATAATTGTTTAACTTTAGTGAAAATTTTTGGTCCTTTTCTCATACAATTGTGTTTATGATTAATTATACTTCCGGTGAAAAAGTAATTTTGGTCAACGTGCATACAATTTTTTTAATATTAAATTCCGAAATTTCTTTTCAAACAAAAATTTTGAATAATTACTTGCCTTTGACTTTAATTTACGAAGATTTATATAGATTTGGATAAAAATAAAAATTTGAATTTTTTTTTCCGATTTCAAAATGATCAAATTTCAATATAGTAAGATTGAAATGCGGCAAATTTAAAATTTTCCCGCTCAAAATTTAATTAAAATATAAAAATAAATATTACGATTTACGATTACGTCAGATGTATAACCAGTAACTTATATATTTATACTTTAGTAGCATTATAAAATGTAATAAAAAAAGTTTCTTTACTTTTATCACAATGGCTTGAGCTTCCCTAGTGTATAAAGTTGCGTGCCATGCGTCTTCCGACTCCTCTCCCGGATTGAGCAAAGGCGCGACCATGAAAGTTCCGTGTCCATACTGGGGTTTTTTAATTCCATCCAACGAGAAGATAATTGATACCCCATCGATGTCGGAATCGTAATCACGGTTAAGATGCAGTCGCATAAAAAATTCCTGCCCACGTCTTACGACCAATCTCGAGTCACCTTCTTCACGAGTCATTATTTCATAACGTGATGTATTGTGAGCTTCGCCATTATCGGAGATAAGTGGGTCTAATCTCAATATAGTCAACATTGGCGTATCAAAATCTCCCCCTATTAAAAAATAAATAAATAACTCAAATAACAGTATACAGAAAAAAAATTTTTATTCGACCCAAAAAAATTTCTATTCATTCCAAAAAATTTTTCGGGCAAAATTTCTTAGAACAGAGAAAAATTTTTTTAAGTGAGAAAAAATTCTTGCGCCAAAATTCTAGTCCTAAGAAAATTTTTGTCTTCAATTCACAATCAAAAATATTTTTTTTTTTTTTTTTTTTTTGTGTAAAATAAAATTGTTACAAATCACAAAAAATCCAAAATGTTTTTTTTTTCTACTGAATAATTTTTAATTTTTTTTTCTTATCCTTAAAAAAAAAAATCTAAATTAACTCTCGTTAGTTTTCACGTACTCACAATGAAATCTAAATGGAAATGTTCTAAAGCGTTCGTCGTTTGGGGTACGGTAGCGATCATAAAATCTGTAAAACATCCTCGTAATCCTACGAATCGCTAATTAACTTTTTGTATAATTGAGATAATTGTCAAGGGTTATAATGATTAACAATCGTGATTAGAATATTTTAAAAATTCAAATCCAAAAAAATATAAATAATAAAAAAATTTTTTTTTCACGTGGGTTGTCTAGTAGGCGATACCAATGAATAAATATTAAATAATTATAAACTGTCAACAAAATTGTTAACGTCGCGCCCGAAAGTCAGCAACAAAATGAAAATCTTTAGGTCCGACGTGTTAGTTTAGAGTCTAGTGAATTACTAGCGCGTTTTAACAAAACAAAGCGTAGTCGTATGAATTCATTGAGATTATATTTAATAAACGAACGGTGGGATGCAGCTGCTGTATAATGAAACGCATTGCCGTACGACATAACGCGAAAAAAAATAAAATAGAGGGGGAGAGGAAAAAAATTACCTGGTTAATGTTTAATATTATAAATCACACATATATTTATATGTATATATATTAGTTACATACGCAATAACAGTAATTGTCGAGAGATGTAAGGCTTTTTTCAAGGCTCTACCACGTGCAACTTTTTATTTAGTGTCACCATAATTGGCGGGAACAAATGTATCTTTAACATGAGGGACGTATTTTAAATAAAAGAGAGAGTAGCAAATAGCTGTCACCCACTTTGATGTACGATAAATTCCTAGTAGATGGCGAGCCAAGTTTAATTATGGAATTTGTTCGATGAATTATTATTTATCGATACCAAATATAGAAACAAATAAATTCATTTATTTTTTATTTTTGAGTAATAAATTTTAAATAATGGGTAATTGAGTGTTTAGAGTAGTTGGTGTTGATGTTGACGATGAAAATGTGGGATTTAATATAATAGATTGCATTAGATTATCTTATTTTAATGTCTGACCATATTGGGCGATTCTACTTAATGCCCACGCGCATGGTTTGCTTAATGGATATAAATTTGTTAAGGTAAATAATGGATGGTGAGATGAGTGTTTAGTAATTTGTATCATAATAGATGATAAATCATTGTTTGCTTTGTCGCTGATTGTTTATTATTTTTATTTTTATGTCAAGATTAATGTTAATGTTCATTTAGACGGATTCAATTATTCTGCTGAGGTGACAAATATATTAATTATTTTGCGTATTAATTTATTGGCCTTTGTATTGAAGATATTTATGAGGGAGCGTTGTTTTATATATATATATATATATATATATATATATATATATATATATATATATATATATATATATATATATATATTTTTTTTTTTAATGGTATTTTACTACACGGAGAGAAAATTATGGTAACAGTTACAATATATTATGGGAATGGTTCCCATACTGCATGGTAACCAGTTTTTTTAAAATGTTGATTATAGGAACGGCACCCATATATATTATGGTAATCATTCCTATAATTATGGGTATAATTCCCATATGGTATCGGAATAGTTCCTATGGAATTATGATAATCGTTCCCATGTAACTATGATAATGGTTACCATAATATTATGGTAATGGTTACTATAATATTATGGTAATCCTTACCATAATATTATAGGAATAGTTACCATAATAATATGGGAATGGTTACTATAATATTATAGGAACAGTTACCATAATATTATGGGAATAGTTACCGTAATATTATGGTAACCATTACCATACACACTTAGGAACCATTACAGTGTAGTTATAGGATTGGTTCCTATTTGCTTATGGGAACTATTCCTATGAGTATGGTAATCATTACCATAATTCTTTCACATGCGATATGGTAACTGTTACCATAATGATAGGAATTGTTCCCATATTTATGGAAACTTTTCCCAGAAAGTATGGGTCTATATCCTATAATCCCAAGTAATCATTACCACAACGGTATAGGATGATATTCCATAAACGTACTAGGAATAGTTACTATAATTTTTTCTCCGTGTAGTATCTATAAATAAATGCTTAATTAAAGTTAAAATATGGAGGTAAAAATTTTTTTTTAATTACATGCGAAAATTAGGATCAATTTCTATGGAAATATGGGAAAGATCTATCGTTTCCGACACAGGTGTAGTTTTTAAATTAAAAAAAAAAATATACAGATATCACAATAGTTTGAAGGAGAAACTAATAGTCTTGTAACGAGGTCCTACTGTAATTAACCCGCACAAAAAAATATATAAATAATATATATGTCCCATATAGCCAATGCATTGATACATTTATGTTATGTATATTTTTTTGTATGAGAAAATAAAAAAAATGTTTTTTATGAAAATATGACTGAGTGGCTTTTAATTTTAATTTTGGATCAGTAAATCATTTTCTTTTAATTTAATTTGACCCATGCTGAAAAAATTGAAGGAATGAACGCGGAGTAAATGCGGAGCGAATATTTGCTTATTTATTTAATCCCCTTGGAGTGAAATTTTTACTCCGAAGGGAAGTTAATATTGAAACTCCGGTTCGGAGTAAAATTCACTTCTAAAAGGTGTTTATTTCAATATTAAAACTTCGAATCGGAGTGAATACTTAATATTTACTCCGGATGCAGAATAGATTTTTTTTTAAACTCCGCAATCACTCCAAGTTCACTTCCAATTTTTTATAGTGCATTTATAAAAATAAGAGAAATTAAATTTTACAAACTTCGGAAAAATTTTTGACAAATATTTTATTTATAAAATTAATAAAATCCCTCTATTATTCGAACTTGAAACACAGATCCATTTCCAGGTTTTTTTTAACAGGAAATTTTATTTGAACGAGTGCGTGTTTTGTAATTGAGTTGAAAGACCCAACTTGGTACTTGGTACCCAATTTTTTTTTTGTTACAGTCCCCATAATTTTCATATGGGACCGAAAAAAAAACCAACTCTATTTGGCACAGTTTAATATATATATATATATATATATATATATATATATATATATATATATATATATATATATATATATATATATATATATATATATATATATAAAATATAAAATAATAATATATGTAAAAATAAAATTGAAAAAAAAATTAAATATTTAAAATTTTTTTTTTTACACAAAATTAAATTACATTTCAATTTTTTAATTGAATAAATAACTGTGTTGTATTTAATTAAAATTACTTAATAAATAAAATAAACAAAAACTCACTGAAGTATAAGAGGAGTAAAAAAAGAAATTAATATTTACTTCAATGAATGTTGAACGGAAAGTGATGACTAAATCGTTTAAAAATTCCAATATATATATACAAAGAGATTAAAAATATGACTGCATGTATCTGGGGAAATTTCTTAATTGTAATTAGATATTACTAATTACTAATAGATTTTTTTTTAGGGCATACATGTTTTGAAATTATACTTTTCATGTCAATGATAATTAGAAATGGACAATCTCTTATTTTACTATAATTACTGTAATTATGTGTTGTTATTTTATTAATTACTATATTTTTTGATTATCCTAATTTTTTCTATTGGAGATCAAAAGTAGAGCTGATTAGTTTAATTTATTTAGGCTGATAAAAAAAATGTTAATTTTTGTTTTTGTTTCGATAAAAACATATCGTTATATTGACGGCAATTATTATTTTATTGACTGTTAGATAAAAATTTATTATCATAAGATTTGTTTACAAAAGGCTAATCAAAATATATAAGAACTTTTGTTTTTATTAATAAATATAAGTCATACTTTTTATGGGGACTGGCAAAAAAAATTAGATTTTTTAGAAAGCAAATAAAATAAAATGATAAAACAAGTTAATACGGTGACTAAGAGAGACCATTGTCACGTTTTTATCAAGTCATAAAAATTCCATATTTATATTTTTTCTCATGTGCCATTAGTTTGATCAGTTGTGCAAGATAACGATAAGTTTAAGAGTAAGACCATAAATACCTGTGATGATTTACTAATAAAGTAGCTTTCGTAACTAGAGATTATAAAATTTTTTTTGCCTAAAAAATTTCGAGCGATTTTTTAAAAATAATTTTATTCAATACTCAAAATTTTGTAAACCAGTAAATTAGTTATTTTTAAAAAATAATTTTTTTATGAAAAATTGAATTTGATTCTGAATTCAATCGAATTTTCAAAGATTTTTTTCCCTTGAATTTCGACATCGAAGAGAAATTATCGAGCGACTAATTAAATTGTCAATTAATTAAATCATCAAAAGCGTATCATAATAATCTAATGATGAAAACATTTTATTTAACACCGAACTAGTCATATATTTAAATACTCGATGCTGAATTAGTATTAAAATAAATATAAGAAAATTTTGAATGAAAAGTTACAACGCAATAAGAGATTGTAGAGCAGGAATTGATGATAATTACAGTAATAGAAGCAATTGATCAAGGTAGACAACTACACTGAAAAATAAGTTAACTTTCGTAAAAACAACATTTACTTGAGTAGTAAGTCAATAAAAATTATTACATGTTAATTCCATTTTTTAGAATAATTTTCTTGACTAAAGAAAATCGATATTTATTTATAGTTCTCCAGAAAAAAAATCAGCATTTCGATCTGAGTTTAAATTTGTTCGATTAAGAGAATGCGCTTGAATAAAATCTTTGTGTTTGCACTAAAAATCTATTGGACTAAAAGTTTCTAATCGCATTATTTTTTATGAGAAGAAAATACAATAGATCTAAAAGTCAATTTTTCTCTCAAGCTTCTCTAATTTCGTCCCAAGTTCAATGGTAATAAAATATGTATTAGACTCTCTGTTGAAAAAATTCATGTAGGATTGCATGGGAACCTGTAGAAATCCATATAGAAAAGTATGGAGTTATGTATAAGAACCCATAGGAATTAATATAGGGGACTATGGGTATCTATCCCATATAGGAAATCCATAGAAAATTTGGGTACCTAGATTTTTATGGGTATGGGTATCTGTCCCATATGGGAAATCCATAGAAAATTTTGAATGTCTGGATTTTTATGGGTATGGGTATCTGTTCCATATGGGAAATCTATAGAAAATTTTTGATGCCTGGATTTTTATGGGTATGGGTATCTGTCCCATATGGGAAATCCATAGAAAATTTTGGATGTCTGGATTTTTATGGGTATGGGTATCTGTCCCATATGGGAAATCCATAGAAAATTTTTGATGCCTGGATTTTTATGGGTATGGGTATCTGTCCCATATGGGAAATCCATAGAAAATTTTTGATGCCTGGATTTTTATGGGTATGGGTATCTGTCCCATATGGGAAATCTATAGAAAATTTTTGATGCCTGGATTTTCATGTAGAAACTTCACACACAAAGTTGGATACCTGGATTTCCATATAAATTTTTATGATAAGTTTTTTTCTACTTCTCATCAACATGCCTTAGCCTTTTTTGACTCCATTTCGTCTTTTATTAACAAATATAAAAAATATTCATTAGGTGACGTCTATAAAATAATTCACGTAAAATTTTACTTTATGGACCTATCCCCCTATTAATATTGCGTCACAAATGCCCCCCCCCCCATACATATATACCAATTAATAATACAAACATTTCTGTATTTAAAAATATGACACGAATGACTATCGTAAAAAAAAAATAAAATTCAAAAACCAGGAAAATTTTCAAAATTGTTTAGTCACAATAAGCGATACCCCCATAAGCACGAAGGTATTTTATAAACAGCGCCTTATTATAAAATGAATTTTTCTATTAATAATAATTTTTATTATCTATAATTAATAGCAGAAAAATTAACATAATTGACAATTAATAAAAAATTAAAATGACTTTTTTTATTCATATACAAACTTAGTAATATTTTAATAATTTATTTAATACAAATGATTAACTAGCGCACGCATTAACATATGACCATAAAAAAATCATAATCACTAAAACAAATCGATTGTACTCAATAAAACGGTAACTTAATACTTTATTAATATATGTAAGTAAAAAAAAAAATAGTAAACAATTTAAATTTAAATTTATCTAGATCTTAATTATTCCTCCATATATTAATATTTATATTAATAATATATATATCTTATTAGGATGACGTGAGAGATCAGACCTTCCTATCGATACAGTTGATTGACAATTGAATGCATTGAATAAAACGGAAGCACTTATGTATTTTCTTAAACGGATTAATGTTAAGAGCAATATCGAAAATACCCAGCTAATATAAACAGTGAATCTGCAACGGCTGAATAAATTTATGTTCCGCCACAAATATATGTATAAATATGCTTTAAATATTTAGTCAAGGTCATTGCATACATCAATTGATTAAAACGTTTTTTTAAATATTTTAAACACGCAATTTTTTTATTTATCGTATCAATAAATTATCGCTTTTCATAAAATTCATTTTATTTTTATTTTTTATTATGAAAATTTGAAATTTTAAGAAAATATTTCTGGTTAGTATTCATTTTATTTATGTTTATAAATGTTTATATAAATATGTATATATATTTATATGAAAATTGTATTATGCAAGAAATTTTGAAGGATTAATGACAGTACTTAAGTATATTTTATTAACAATGAGTTAAGTGATTATTAATAACTTAACTTATTAGTCTTGTCCAAAAATATATCTATGCAGTCATTCATTATATTACGCAAATGAGAGCAAACAGTGTTCTATTTATTATAATTTTATTTTGTAAAGAATAATAAATTTTTTTTTATATTCATTAATCGGCTGCTTAATTTCAAAACACGAGAAAAATTTTTTAAAATTTATATTTTAGTATCTTTTGTTCCAGTGGTCTTGCGAACATGATTCAGTTCTTATTTTTGTCAGGTGTGTTTTTAAATCGGCAGCCATGTCTTATATTATTTACTTTATGTATTTTTTTAAAATTTATGAAAATTGAAAATTTCTTTCCGTACATATTCTATAGAATTTGATGATATGCAGATATATATCATTAATAAATAACTTCAGGGTATAATTATTGATAATAAATGATAAGTAAAAGTTATTGAACTTTTTATCTATGATGTATTTGATTACTTTACTTATATATGAAAAGAAAAATTAAATTTTATTCAATTTAAAAAAAAAAATTTTTTTTAAATTCTGTAAAAAAATTTTTTAATTTTTATACAGCCTACAGATATTTTCCATGTATAGAAAAAAAATTTCAATCGAATTTTTAGAAAATTTGAAATTTTTTTAATTTTTAAAATTAAAGAAAATTTTAATTAAAAAAATGACTTTTGATGAGAAACAAAAATTTGTATAAAATTTTATTTAAAAAAAAAATATAAAAATTATGAGCAATAAATTCATTAAAAAAAAGTTTACGAAATTTCCGTCGAATGAATTTAAAAAAAATATGAAAGTACTAATTATAGAAGAAAATTTAAAAAGTATATAAATATATTGACATGTAAACATGTGTAAAGTGATTTCAAAATTTCTAAATAAATTTCCAGTTAATCGTTATTCTTAAAGGCATTCAGTAAATCTATTCTCGGCTGATCAAGGTAACGTAACTAAACTGAAACACATTGGCTTTTTGAGCCACGCGCCTAGTTTATTCCCACGCGATCATTCATCAAAGGTCTTTTTATTTCCCAGTGTAATCACAATCTTTACTCTTCACTCTCATTACCCATATATATTATAAGTATATATATATATATATATATATATGAATGTTGTTTTGTTAATTCCGATCCGGTCTTTTCTTTCTACTCTCACAGCCCATCCTTGGCTACAATGATCTCACCGTGACATATCGAAATTATGTAATAATTTTTAAATCCTTGAGCGTTCAATAATATTTTTAAATAATAATTACACCACCAATTATCCTTGATAATGAATTCTATACATAAACTAAAGAATTATAGTGCGTCATGTTCTTCATGTGTACAAACAAAATTATCGTTACGATAAAAAATTCCACTCTGGTTTTTTTTTATTTTTCAAATTAAATTAACTACACGTGGGATGAAATAATACTTAACACATACTATTAATCTATGACCTTACTTTATTTTATTTCATTTTATTATTCAATCAATCAATAATTTTATATATTTAATATATTTATTTTAAATTAAATATACAGTAAAAAAAATAGTCAAGTGAACACGGAGTAAATCTAGAGTAAATGCGGATGATTGTTTATTCATTCTTCTCGGAGTAAAATTTACTCCGAAGGGAATTTAATATTTAAACTCCGGTCGAGGCAAAAATTTACTCTTAAAAAAAGTTTATTTTAATATTAAAATCCCGAATCGGAGTGAATGCAGATTGAAATAAAATCCAGATCACTTTGAAATCTCTCAGCTGAAAAAATAAACTTATTTACTCCATATCCGGAGTAATTTTTTTAAACTCCGAAACTCTGAGAGAGAATTTGAATTTAAATAAAATCCATATTTACTCCAAATTCACTCCCATTTTATTGCAGTAATAACAAATTTTCGGAGTAAAGGCGGAGTAAATTCAGAGTGAATACGGAGGGTGACTATTTAATCCCCTGGAGTAAAATTTAATATTTAAACTCCGACTTGAGTGAAATTCACTTAAAAAAAAAAGTTAGTTTTTATATTAAAATTGTAAATTAGTGAATACGAATTTAAATGAAATCCAGGTCACTCTGAAATCACTCAGCTGAAAAAACAAACTCCCTATTTACTCTGTATGGAATCACTGAATTATTTAATTAAAATCCATAATCACTCCGAATTCACTCGAATTTTAAACAGTATAAATAAACAAAAAATACAAACCATTTTGACAAGCTGACGGTGGTTTGGGAAGAGACTCAGGTTTACTATTCAAATTATTCATACGTATATTGCACTGACGTTTTCGAAAAAATGATCGAAATTTTTTCGAACAAGAGGAACAACAATTACCCATTTTATATTTATTTATATTTAAATAAAATATGAATATAATTAAACTTCTTTAATCACTCACTAATAATTAATTTATTATTAACTAATAAATATTTATCACTTATAAAAATTAAATAAAATAAAAATATAAAAAACTTAAATAAATAACTAATGATAATTTAAACTTATGAACGTAGTGCCGGTATAAAAGTGACTGTTTGGTTGCATGGTTCTACTTCTAATAAAGACATCACACATAACTACAAAGTTTAGCTGTATCATTGATATGACTGCAAGAAACTTGAGAATTCTCAGTTCTCTCGACCCATCCCTACTTCATTCATTCATTCATTAATACATAAAATGTATGACTATATATATTTACTGGTTCGATGTACGTTCGTGAAGGTCTAATTGAACTTTAAACTGTAATTTAATTTATAAAAAAAATTTTTTTTTCGTTTTATTTTTAGTTCATTTCATAATTATTTACATTGATTGGATTATTTCGTAATGAGCGTACGTCAGCTATGAGTAATTTATAAAAAATTTATACACACAAATTGATAATTCTATTTTTGAATGTCTGGCTCATTAATAATAATAATAAAAATTAATAAATTAATTGGATATAAGTATCAAGTATAGATTAATACAGTTGATTATAATATATATTTGACACGATGACCACGTAGGTGTGTATATTTTTTTGAAAAAACAGATTCAATGTAAGATTAAGTTTCCTTTTATTAATATACAATAGGTTTATTAATATAAGTCAATTTGGTTTAACTTAGATGACATTATTCACGTCGACACGGAACATTAGTCATTAAGTAACTGAATGATAAAATTATTCATATTAATATTAATAATCATATACTGTAATAAAAATTAGCGGAATAAATCCAGAGAGAATGCGGATGACTGTTTATTTGTTTAATTCCTTTGGAGGGAAATTTACTCCAAACGAGAGTTTAATTTAGTATTGAAACTCCAGGTCGGAGTGAAATTCACTCAAAAAGAGTTAATATTAATATTGAAACTCTAAATCAAAGTGAATGCAGATTTAAATAAGATCTAGATCACTCCGCTGAAAAATAAAATTCGAATTTACTCCGTATGCGGAGTGATTTTTTTTAAAAACTTTGAAACTCAGAGTGAATTTGAATTTAAATAAAATCCGTAATCACTCCGAATTAACTTGCAATTTTTTTCAATGTTATATTAATAATTATTATTGTTATTAAGAGAATAAGGAAAATTTTGTTCCCTATATATATATGATATAATTAGTTAACGTTATTAAATTTGGTATCGCTAGAAAGGTCTTGACTTGACTTTTGTGCCTTTTCATGGTTTAAACTCTTTTTTATTGCCAAGTATCAAGATAAATAAATTTATTTATACCATTCGAATTACATTTAAATTACGCGGGAAAAAAAGACGGTCGTATTTATTTTCTTTAAATAAATTAATATTTGAATGAAATCGAGATCACTTTGAAATCTGAGTGACGAAGTGAATTTGAATTGAATAAAAATCCAGATCACTCCGAAGTCTCTCCCAATTTTTTACAGTGTAATTATTATTATTATATTTTGTAATGACGGATATTTATTTAAAATTGTCAATTGGGTGGATACAGAATTTGTCAGTAAAAGGGATTAAGGAATATATCAATATTTAGGCAGTGGTATAAATTTTATTTTTGAAAAAAAAAATATTTATAAAATGAATAACAGACATTTATTTTAAGTGTCATCATACTAGACTAGAGTTGTAAAGAGTTGTAAAGATAATGACGAGAATAAATTTTAATTTATTTATTGGTTTGATAAAATTGGGAAATTTTGAGGCGCGAATTTGTCACTTTTATTTGAGTCACCTTCCGCTGCTCGGTTATCTTCTAAAACGATAACTGAGCGGAACATATCTTCTAGCTGGATAAATAAGTATCGGTAGACAAAATTTCCATTATCGTCCTGGTAACAAATTACAAATTACAGTTATTTGTAAATATATATAAAACAATCAATGGGCTTAATTATTTTATTATTTAATGACAAAGTTACTAAGAGATAATTAGTAGGATAAAATTTCTTGATAGTCTTCTATTAGTGTAGAAAACAATTATAAATAATATCACGTTCATGGAAAAATTTTTTTTTTTAAGGCCTTTATATATTGAAAAACAAAATTTTTCTCTCATAATTAATGTATTTTCTACGTTGAGATTTAAAATATAAAAAAATTATACGCCCTTACAGTTCCCGGTACTTTTCGGGAATCCCGAGAATCAAGACGTAGAAAAAAAATTCAAAATTCGTGTGTGATTTTCCTTTTTTTATTTTCTGTATAAAAAATTAATCGACCAGTCATAAAAAAATTTAAATACGCTCCGAATTTCTGCTCAGTGAATAAAAAAATTTTGAAACAAATTTTAAATTTTTGAATTTGAATGTTAAAGTTTAAAATAATAAATTGTAGATTTTTACACAGAAAAAAAGATTTCTTGGCATTAAAAATTTTTACTCACTTCAAAAAAATTTTGCATTATAAATTTGAAAAAAAAAATTTTAGTGTAAGAATTTCCATAAGGTAAAAAAAAAACTTTGTAGTGTAAGACATGATAATAAAAATTTTAATTTTAATTCTAATACTAATTTCATGCTAATTAATGAAATTTACTTTAGTTGCTTAAATAATTTGTCAATCTGATGACAATTACAGCAGTTCTCTAGTGATTAAAATTTTGTTTGTAAAACTATCAATGCTATTGTACATTGAATGATGCCATCAGGCTTTGGCTTTGCCATTAATAATTTAAATTAAATGAAAATAAAAATTTCTAGTGGCATCATACTACACTATAATTAAATAATTAAATAAAAAAAAACTACCTCTTTCATTTCCAAATGTACAGTCCCACGTTTACGTACTCCTTGAACATAAAATTGCATTCTCATGTACGTCCTGCCGTTTTGTTGATAAACAACATGATTAGTGTGTCTGCGTCTACCACGACGACTCTCCTCACCATAAGCTTTTATCGGTTCCCCAAGTGCGTCAATAACTTTCGGGTCTTTTGTACATCTATCTACAGCTTTGCTATAAACACGATTCGGACTTTTGTCCGAAAATAGTTCACGGAATATTACGTAGAACATCAATGCCGTTATGCCAACACCGGCAACTATCACGCTTACGTACCATGCTGACTTTGTATTTTCTTTAACTGCAATTTTATTTATTAATTGTCATTAATAAGTATTACTATTATCATTCAAAATTATTATTATTATTATTATTATTATTATTGTTATTAATGAGTGTGAGTGCAGACAATTAGCATCTTTAAATTTTTGAATAAATGAATAAAATGTAAGTACAATAAAAATTAAAAAAAAACGTACTTACTAATTAATTTATTTATTTAATAAAAATTTAAAAATTACCGCGACATTCACACTCATAATTATTATTGTTGTGATAAAATATACTAAAATTTACCTACTTCCGCAAATGATGTTGATACTTGATTATCAGTTGCATTGTTATCGAAATGTGTAATTTCAGATTTTTTTTTCTCATTTGAATATTTTTTAATTATCACTTTATTACTATTACACAGTAATAATAATGATGGCGGTGATAACAAAGATGGAATTCTATTATAATTACATGTCTTTTGTCTAATTATATTATTAATTACTCTGATTGTTGCCATATTCTATAAAAAAAAAAAAAAAAAGTTAATAGTGAAGTATGTTATTGTTAATGATCCTGAAGTTAGCAGACAATTTTTGTTTTTTTTTTTTTTTTAATTTAAAAAAAAAAGAAAATAAAAAATATGCACATGTAGGAAATTTAAAAAACTGTAGGTGCAATTTCCTGAAATTTTTTTTTTTTAAATCCTAAAATTATTAGACGTCAGCTAATTTCAGAATTATTATTATTTGTTTTTTTTATGAATAATATTTAAAAATTTCTAGGTTTTGAAAAGTTATTTTTACAATAACTTTTTAAATTTATTTGAAATCTTACCTCCAATTAAAATCTCATTGTTTATTTAAATTTTGTAAAGTATAAATTTTAACCACTACAGGAATCAGAAATATAAAAAAAGAGAATATATTGTTTTTTTGTTATTGATTTTAATCGTTAATAATAAAAATTATCAAGTTTAAAACTCAGTCAAAATTTTTGGCCATTTAAGAAAGGGACACTAACGCGCTCTATTAGAATTAGCGGAAAATTTTGAAACTAAAATATTTATGATAAATTTTGTAAGTGAATGTAGCAGATGTCAGACAAATTTAAAATTATAAATAAATGGAGTAAATAATTAATAAAATAAAATTTAAAAAACTGTAATTGGAATTTTTTCAAATATTTTTTTTTTTATGATTTACTGCTTTAAAAAAAATTCAAAAATTATTAGACGTCGGCTAACTTCAGTCTCATATCAATATTAATTGATTAATAAATTACTAGAAATCTGAAATTCGAGAATTTGTTGAGTACTGCCCAACCTTCATGAGCTTGGAGGATAATCGAACAGTTGACATGTAATAAGAATTAACTATTGGTCTGATTTTATTGAATCTCGAAACAAATTTGAGCCAATTACTGTATGGTGCAAACTGATTGACCTGCATAGTTAATTATAGAGAATGGTACCCTGATAACAAGACTTTTTGGTCAGAAAGTTGGTGTCAATTATTCGCGATCAAGTTGACTACAATTTGTTACCAATTTTCCCAAGAAGTTGATGACAATCTACTGCCGCAACCTGTCGAAAACTTGCTGAAATAATTGGAGACAACTTTTCATCAACTTATGGAATGACAACTTGGCCACCAACTTTCTCAGAACTGGTGACAAGTTACTGCAGTAGATTGTCGCTAACTTGCTGTCAGCTATCAGCCCTATCAGAGTAGTTTGTCCTTTTGCTATTCATCTGCCATATAAGTAACAGCCATCGTAATTGTATCTTGTTGATGATAAAGTAGTTTACAAATGATAAATTCAATCGTTCAATTCAATAAAATAAAATTGTTATTTCAACATTTATTTTAATTACAATGTATTTAATTACAAACAAGTTGATAATGAGATTACATCAGTCCTTGAAAATCCAGTCATCGCGGATTTTAATTAAAAACTTTTAATTACATCAGTCTCATAATAATATACATATTCGTTATATTTAAAGACGTTATATTTAAAACAACGTAATTAATCATTTTTAAATAATGATTTACGTGATAATTACACGCAGATAATTTTTTAGTAAAAATTACCCATAAAATTTGGTACTGTAAGGATGTCTAGCCAGTAACTAAATTGTTGCTATGTTATTAATAGGAATTGCACTTCGTTTACATGCTACCTAGTATACTTTACAATGTGCATGGGAAAAATTTACATATTTTCTACATGTCCTCACAGTATCTAATTTTTTGGATAATTTTTACTTAAAATTTCTCTGCGTGTACGAAAATTTAGTTTGAAAAATTCATTTACTATTTTACAAATAATTGCATTAGATTCAAAAGTTTCGTATTAACTGAACGTTTCTGGTTCAAGAGTCCACAGGAAATTATAAGTTTCCAGTAATACCGTGTGTGCTATATCGTATTTTTTGTAATTTCTCAATAAACTAATAACTTTGGTAGGAGAGGCTAAAAATCAAAATTTTGATTAATATATTTATATATCTATAAATGTATATATTTTTATTTTTTTATTGTCAATACCCAGATTTAAAAAAAGGATTGAAAACGATCTAAATTGTTGAAGTCCAATAAAAGAAAGAATTGAAAAATTTGAATTTAGAATTGAAAAAAATTCAAATTTCATCATTTTTAATATGAGTCTGAATGTAGCAGACATCAGACAAATTTAAAATCATAAATGAACAGAGTAAATAATTTAAAAAATAATTTTAAAAAATGCACTTATTAATTTCAAAATTTTTCAAATGTGCATTTTTTTTTTAATTTTATTTTATCAATTATTTATTCTGTTTATTAACAAGTTAAAAATTACCTGATGTCTCATACATCCACACTCATGTTTTTAATTCTTTTCAATTTTTTTTAATCAGGGTTTAATTACTTTGACATTTTATTTAAATTTACCTTCAACGTAAATTCCATCGGGTGAATCATTATGATATTTGAATTGTTGTCTTATATAATCTCGGGTGGTGGAATTTGTTCCATATACAAAACAAGCAGACCCGCGAAGGCTTCCTTGTACCCATATATACGAATTGCCTTCACATTCATGTGAACCATTAGACATTTTAGACATTTCATATGCAGCCTGAAAAATAAATTTTTTCAAATTTTTGAAATATAAATTAATGATATGGATTAAAATAATTAGAAAAATTTTTGAATTAAATTCTGATACTGAAAAGTTAGTACGCATTCTATTTTAACCATAAAAAATTAATTATTGCACCAATTATTATTTTATGAAAAAAATTTTATGATTATTTTGTTTTTTTTTTTTAAGGAAAATTTTTTTGTATATACCAAATATGCAGCGATATTTAAATAAAATTATTTACACCATAACAGTTTGTTTTTATAAGTTAATATATTTTATGAAAATTTTAGAAAACCAACTGACACTTTAAGGCGTTTGGGATCGGTAAATGAAGAGCGTCTGTGGATGCGGAAAAACAGAAATGCGTTCGTGGCGAAAATGACCGGAAACTGTCCTAATGGAAATATAAATTATACATACATTGAGGGAAAATTTGAAAATGAAAATTGTATAATTTAATTACATTTGTGAATTTATTATTTTTTCTTAAATATTTTATTTGAATATTTTTTGAATTCTTCGTTATTTGACATTAGATTTTATAAGAAAAATAATTTATCATAAATGAGTAAAAAAAAAATGTGATTTCTATTTTATTTTTTCTGAAGTGTCGAATATGAAAAGATTTTCAAAGTAAATTCTAATTCAAATTAAGACAGAAAATTTTTTTTTATTTATACAGCTTCAAAAATATTTATATGTATTATCTTTATCATCTCTGATATCTCTCTCTGTTTAAAAACTCATATTAAATTAGATTGATCGAACTGATTTTTTATTTCCAAAACTTAAATTTTACAAATACGGACGTTAGTTTATAATTCGAACATTTAATTTTTTTAAGAAACGATAAATAATAAAAAAAAAAAATGTTATAAAAATTTCACTCATAGCTTTTTTAATTTTTTACATGCACATTTTTTTAGTTTTTTTAAATTGATCCCCTAATTGTCAATTCACTGCCAACTTCAAAATCATTTTTTCTTATTACTTTAAAAAATCTATGCCCTTCTTCAGGAAAGTCGCATACTTCCATAAATTATGTCTTAAAAAATAATTTCAAGTAGATACTATTAATTTTTTTAATCTTCAAAAATTAAATTGTAGGCGCGGTCTAGTGGCGAGCACCGAACTACTCCAGCTGCTGCTGCCGGCACCATAAATTCTTCTTCTCCATATTTATCTTTTCTCCCAAAAATTTTTCTCTTAGTGTAAGTTTGATGCTAGTCAGCAATAGCGGGAGTAGTTCGGTGCTTCCCACTAGATCGCACCCACCTTTTGTAGTGCCCCTGGTAAGAAACTTATTTCAGAGTTATTATATTCCGAATTTGAAGTATTTATACTGGTGATTGATTTGATAGTTGATGCTTAACGCGTAATTATTTTAACTAAATAATTTATAGTTTCTAATAATTTGTTTCCTTGATGGATTAAAAGACATATGGTTAAAGCAATCAAATATATGATTATCAATGGACAACCAAATCATTTAATTCGACGTCATATTGGAACCCAAAAAGTTTATGACATCTGCAATAGGGACTGGAATTAAAGTTTTCCATCCATTAGAACTGTAATTGAAAATTATTAATTATTAAAATATCTGAATCATTATGATCATAACGACTCTTTTTACCTGTGAATATCTATCAAAGTTTGAATAACTTTGACAAAATGTTCAGATAATGAATTTATTGCCTATATTCGTTGAAATATATTGCGAATAAATTTACTGGTCGTTCTTCTTTCCGATTCTAATTCAAATAACTGAAAATCATCTTCATAAATTTTTCTCTTCCCATTGATCATCCACATTCTTATGTAAATCATGATTAACATGTACAAATAATAATATAAAAATAATTTCAAAATATCTAAACAATTTTTGGGAGAGTTATAAAATCTCTCTCAGAGCAGTATATATAATATATCTTGTTTGCCTATTATTTGTTATAAATTTAAGAATAATTATTAGAAACAGTTTTTTCTTGCTACACAAATACTGTTTTTGTTTTCTTTGTTATCAACACACAAAATTATTATAACCCTTGTATTTCTCCCTTATCAACAGTCTGTTGTATTTGTTAATTATAGAGTAAAGATATAAATTAACAAATTGTCTAACTCCATTTCAGAAAATCCTCCATTTATGCGAAAAAAAAGAAGTTAAAAATTTTTTTTTCATCTAAAAATGAATTCTATATCCAGTGCATGTATAGTATTTTTATCAAGGTTACTCAAATG
Organism: Microplitis demolitor; assembly: GCF_026212275.2. NCBI lineage: Eukaryota > Metazoa > Arthropoda > Insecta > Hymenoptera > Braconidae > Microplitis > Microplitis demolitor. Next base: position 4,164,511 of record NC_068551.1, on the reverse strand, counting down.
ATTTTTTCTCTGACTATTAGTATCTGAAAATTGCACAGAATCACCTACGAAAAATAATCAGTTAGACAATTTGCTAATTAGAACGTCGTATTCATACATTATAATGTTATAATTATAATATCCCTGAATAAAATTAAATATATATAGGCACAAACTTGCGTAATGACAATGCGCCCTTTTTCACGAGTAGAATGTATGTAATTACAATCGTATGTTAACACACACACGCTTGCAATATAGTGTCAAATAAAAATTAAATTATTTATATGGAAGATATTTACAATATATATTTTTTCTTACAGTTTATTTTTTAAAAATATGTTAAATTTATTCATAATATTAAATACTTACATATTTTTTAGAGACATTATTGTTCTAAAACTGTAATAATTCTTTTTTTGATAGAAAATATTTAATTAAATTTATATAGAAAGTGCTATCTCGCTTTTTATTCTATGAACTTTGAAGTAATTTATAAAATTTTTTATTGTAGTCATTAGATATCTGAAGCAATAGAGATCATAATCACTTCCAGCATGTTTTAAAACCATTTGAAAAAAGTTTGAATCTTAAGAAATATAAATATATCCTATTTATTATACATCATTTGTTAATAATAATTATAATTAATGTAGGGATTTGATTACTAGTAAAATAAAGTAAATTATATTATAAAATTATTATTTATTGCAATTTTAAGTATAGTAAATTTAAAAATTTGAATAACATTGAATCTTAATATTTATAAAATAAATTTTTTATTCTTACACTTGCAGTCATTGTCGTCTCATAATTTATTCAAGAAATTAATACTTAATTCAATTATTTGATTACAGTGACTTGAGAGTCCAAAGAAAATTAGAATGCTCGATTACAGTTGTCTCTTTGACTCTATATCCACATTTTGCTGCTAAGTTGATTATAATTGTCGGAACCGCTAGAATTTTAATTTTATTTAGTCAATAAATGTATATCTAAATTACATAAAAATGGTATGACTCTAACGTTAGCCGACGTCTAATAATTTTTTGATTTTCTTCAAACCGAAAACTTATAAAAAAAAATATTTAAAAAAATTGCACAGATAGATTTTTTAAATTGTCTACATGTGCATTTCTTAGTTTTTTCTTTTTTTTTAAATTTATTTGTTGGAAGAGAAATTCAAAATTTTTAAATTGTCTGCTAACTTCAGGATCATAAAATGTTCAATTAAAATTATAATTTATATACTAATTAACAATATACATTTATCGTTAATTAATTTACCTTCAACAGAGAAACCATTATCAACAGATTTTACACGAAAATGTTTCTGTAAACTCTCTTTGATTGCAGAAGTGTCTCCGTACAAATTACAAGTACTCCCGCGTATATTTCCTTGGACCCATATCAAATCGGTACTGCAACTATTTCCGTTGTTGGACATCTGAAAATTATTTATGAAAAATAAATTTTTAATTTTTAAAAATTGAATTTTAAAAATACGGACGTTTATTTATTATTCGTACATTTTAATTTTTTTAAAAACGACAAATTATAAAAAAAGAAAAAAATCAAAAAAATTGCACCTATAACTTTTTTTATTTTCTATATGCGCATTTTTTGAGTTATTTTCTCTTTTTTTACATTAATCTCTTAATTTTTAATTGTCCACTGTCTTCAGGATCGTTTTTGTTGAACTTAAAAAAATTTGTGCCCTTCACCAGAGAAGTCAAACTTTTGTATAAAATATGACTTGAAACGAAATTTCAAATAGATATGATTTATTTTTTCAATCTTTAAAAATTAAAAAAAAATATTATTTATCAAAAACAATTAAAGGTTTTTTTCTACGTTAGTTTTTAATAGAGAGTTGTAACTAAATACATCGCAGTTCCCCCATACTTTTAGTGATTCATAGAAAAAATTTGACGCCATACAGATGTTTGTTTACGTATGACAGATAAAATACCTGTTGCATAACATTTTAGTCTTTTATAATTATTTCAAATATTTAAGCTTTACTTAAAAATAACTAAGTACCAAAAACTTATACTCTTTTACTATTATATTATTATTTATAAAAAATATATTGGAATTTCGTACAAACCTTATTTTGGGTTTGTAGGAAAAGAAACTATAGAAAATATACTTACATTGAAATAGTTCTTGGGGTCAAGTGCAGTCGGTGCACTGGAGAATGGAAATGGATGAAAAACTAAAAACTACTGCGACCGACAGGGGGAAATTACCAGAAAGGGAAAGTATTTTCTTGTGGGAAAATTCAAAAAAGGAAAATATCGATTATTAATTTTTTTTTACTTCTTTTTATTATAAATGAGAAATCAATCAAAATCGTTTTCACTTTTACACTTTGATTATAATTTTAAACATTTTTTTAAACTTTAACTAATAATATGAAAGTATATGTTGAACACCATTCTGTACATATATAGTTTGATTTTCAATCAGATATTAAAATATTTTTTGTTTTTTAAATTTTTTTTTCCAACGTCCATATTCCCCAAGTATCTCCTGAAACACAGATGCTCATTGAAGAAACCACGCAATAACCATTATCAGCAAAAAAGTTTAGTACTTTAGGCAAGGAAACTGTAATTCAAATTTTTTTAAATATTGAAATATGACTGAATCATCTACATAATAAATTTTATTATTAATTACGTGTTGAGTGGACCCAAACACAGAATCTTTAAACTAATCAATGAAGTTTCTACACAAGTCAGTATCTTTGATAATTCATATAATAAATTTAAATCTAAAGTATTTACAGAATTATAATTGTATAACTAAGCAATAATACACATTAGAAAATTTATGAATTTAAGAAAGAACTGATTTAATCATAAGTAATATGTATAAATTGTGAAATGCATATAACGTGCAAATAAATAAATAAATTGAGGAAACTATTTCGTTTCCAAAAATAATATTTTACTCACCTTTATGTGCAACATTCGCGGAAACTGTAATTAAAATTTTTTAAATATTAAAATATAACATTATCTACATAATAAATTATACTGTTAGGAGAAATATTTCATTTCCAAAAATGATATTTTACTTACTTATATTTTGTCCATCAACTTGGCCTGTAATTAAAAATTTTTTAAGTACTAAATTATAACTGCATTATCTACATAATAAATTGTATTACTAAGAAAAATATTGAATTTCCAAAAATATCATTTCACTCACTTTTAAATGTACATACACGTGTTGTAAAGGAAAACCCAATGAATTTAATTTGCAAAATTTTTGAAATTTTTGAAAAAGTTCGAAATCCCAACCATCAATCGAACAGATGTGGCTATTTGGTGTAATAAGATTCTTAACTTTAAGCACTATATAAGACGCCATATTTGAGGAATTGGAATTTTTTATCTAAAAAATAATTAATTAATTAATTAATTAATTTAAATAACATTAATAATACCACTTGATGGAAAAAAACTTAGAATATATGAAAATTGAAACAAACTAACAAGTTTTATTTATTATTTACTTTGATACAAAATTTCAAATAATTTTATTATTTTTTAAAAAATGAATTATAAAAATAATAATTTTACTATTTTATAATTTTTTTGTCTATTAGAATTATTTAAAATAAAAATTAATTTTTTTTTTTTTTATATGAACACGATTGAACATAAGTACTTACATATTTTTTCAATATACAGACAAAATGACTTTGGACTTCGACGCACAAAGAACAGAATTCAAATAACGAATGAACTAAAGCAAAATATAATTGCCGGTTATTTCTTGAAGAAGAAACAAATGAATAACACATACGTACATATATGAATATTCTCCCCTTAACCCCCACTTTTGTATATACATTTAATAATATATGCTTTCTTTTTCATCCTCATGCTCTCTCTTCTATTCATCAATCGTCCATTTTTTTTTCTTTTCAATTTATAAAAAAAGTCTTAGCTGATTTGTTTTAATTATTATTATATTGTTATAAAAAAAAATAAAAATATATTTTCAATTGATTTATTAAAACCACAACGTGTAATTATTGCAAAATAAATTGATAAGTTAATTAAAAATTATGATTCTGAAGTTAGCAGACCATTAACAATTTTCGAATTTTTCTGCAACAATTTAATTGTTGAAAAAAGAAAATATGCACATATAGAAAATTTACAAAACAATGGGTGCAATTAAAAAAAAAAAAAAAAAGAAAAATTATTAGATGTCGGCTAACTTCAGTTTCATTAAAAAAAGAATTGTATTCATTGAATTTCTTTTTTTAATAATCGCACTATCCATGAATTAATGTCTTTCTTTACAATAGTCTGATAACTGAGAGTTGTTAAAAAGTTCGAAACCTCTTGTGGTTGCGCTAAAAAATACGATTTAGTTTATTTATTAACTAATTTTTTTTATGTAATTGATAAATATTTAAAATAATTATTTATTTTATAGTTACCTCCGACATACAACTTTGAATTTGCTAAATTTTTCCGTGGAGGATAACTAAATTGATCATCAAGTTTTTGTTTAAGGTCATCATCCATTCCAATAACGGTACTATAATCAGCTACAGCTAAACCAGCTACAGAAATGTAACATGTTTTCCCGTCATCTTTACTTGAGCAAATTAAATTCATTGTTGTTGATAACAAAATTTTAAACAACTAACTGTTGTTAAATTTTTAATTTATACTTTTTGTATCAACGATCTATTAAAATTCATTGTCAATTTTTTATTTTTTTCAATCATTTGTTTTATATAAATGTATATTTATATTATTAAGCAATATTTAAAACTTACCTTTTAAAAATTATAATAGCCTTTGACACATGAGATAAAACTTTATTTATTGGCTTTTATATATATATATATATATGTATATGTATATGTATAGCGGTGAGGAAACAAAGTTCAGACTATTCAAAGGTTTCTGATTTCACGATAAGTATAAGCTGTTACTTCTGTGAAGTACATGATATATATTTGTAAACAGTCATTTATTTAATATTAAATTATGTGGGGTAACTGAGCACATATTTTTCAATTTTTTAATGTAGAAGGATTCAATAAAATTATAATTGAAAATTAGATATATAATAATTTATTTTTAAAAAAAATTAATTCCAGTTTAAAAAATGAATATTTTATTTATCGTTAAGAATATTTTTTAATCAACAGAGAATTTATTTTGAATCTTAGCCAACTGTAACGCAGTATTCATGTTATTATCAACAATATCTGGATTTGTTTTATCAAGTAAAATCTTCCAGACACCTTGAGAACCCGCTAGAGCCGCACGATGCAAAGCAGTATATCCATCAGCATCCTGAAGATTTAAATCCGCGCCAAATTTACACAACAGCCGTACGATATTTTCATTTCCTCTCATCGCAGCTCTGTGAAGTGCCGTAGCCCGACCACATCTCGTGATTGCATTTATCTTGGCGCCATTTTCTAAAAGAAGCTTACATACATCATAGTGTCCAGCCCTTGCTGCATAATGTAGGGCCGTATATCCAGCAGAGTCTTCTTCAGAAACTGATGCTCCTTTGCTCAAAAGCTTTTTTACACGATCGATGTCATTCGACTGAGCTTTTAAAATTAATTACATATAAAATATATTTTTATATATGGAAATCTTATCGTGTCCGAACAATAATTTTAAATTTCATTAAAATCGCGAGGACAAAAAAATATTGGAATCTGATTATTGATAAATGCTGGACGTTTTGTCACTTTTATTGCGGCTTCATCAGCAGTAAGATAGACGATGGCGTATTATTGAGATTAGGATCCAGGTCACAAGTTTGGTTTTCCCTCTCGTGTTCCTTTTCTTTCCCGCTTCAAAATATTCTTCTGCCAAGGGAAGAAACCCCAGAATAATTAAGAGTTCATTTAATTATACATACATTCGAACCTACATAAGTAAGAGCTCAAGAACATCTGATCCTATTGACAATTGATCGTCAATTGATTTTTATCAACAACTATTTTAATTAATCATGCCATAGTAATTAATTATTTCATGAAATTATCAGTTTTTCATTAAATGTTTTCAATTCCTGATTAAAATCGCAATAAAAATGATTAAATTTTCAACATTTATTAATAATCAGATATTAATATTTTTTTTGACCCTGCGATTTTAATGATACATCAAATATATATCATTCATTTAAATATATCACTAACGAGTGTAGGTTTATTTTACAAATTTACCTGCATACCAAATTCCACGTTCGAAATCCATTTCAGAAATAGTCTGCCGCACATTTGTTCCACTCTCTAATTTACATGTATCATGATCATGACAATGACCATGATTATGATCATCTTTCTTATCCATAATAACAATCAACAATTACTTATTTCCAATTTAAATAATAACTCTTCCTCAGCGTCTTTTATATTAATTTTATCTAAAGTAATTTAGAAAAACAATGATAATAAATTATTAAAATGCAATTTTTTTTATTGCACACAATTATATATATATATTTAAATTCATAACCAATAGTATTAAGCTGCCATTTAATACAATAATAAGAATATTTATCAGTAATTAGGTAACTCATTTGTTCAATTAATTATTTAATATCAAGATCAAAAACTATAGTTCATATTTATCGCACTGTTGATCATACACACTTGGTTTAATTTTTTTATCTTTTCAATCACAATTTAAAAATTGACACGAATTTGTTCCATTGTTTTTTTTTAAGTACAGAAAAGATATAATCTGAATAAATTATTTAAATAAAATACTTTTTAATACTAATATTTTTTTTTTTTAATTTTTTAATGATCAAGTAGAGTAGAAGTTCCATTCTTGGCCACTGCTCCATTTTTCGACACTTAATACTTTATTTTAATTAATGAAAATATATAAAATAAAATTTCCAATTTAACTATGTGATAAAATAATATTTGTACAGATTTTGAAAATTAATTGTCATTGCGTATTTTACAAATTGATTTATTTAAATTATTCAAGTGTCCAAAACTGGTACCTCTACTTTATTTATTAATTTCATAAGTTGTACCTGTTTTTGAATATAACATTAAAATTTTTTTAAAATAGATGTATAAAAAGTTAGTAAAATTTATTTTTAAAAATTCATTTTATTTTTGGTTTGTAGTCATTTTTGATTTTTTTTTTTAAATTTAAAATTAACTATGATATTATCAAAAAATAAATTTATGTTTGTAAATTATTTTAAATGCGTTTATAAAATATTATTATTGTGTTGAGTAGAAAAAAATTATTTGAAAAGAAAAAAGCTAATTATTCTAATGGAATTATTTCAGTAACTACTGTATGATAAAAATAAATTGACCTTCGTTTAATATAATAGACTATTTTCTATATATATAATATAATATCAAGTGCAACATCCATATCAATATTTAGTGAATTATTATTTTTTTTTAAATATTATCAATATAACCCGTGTAAAAAAAAAATCAGTTTAAAAGATTCCAAAAATTTTCGAGATGAGACAGATCAGAATTTTTGTAATTTTGATAGTAAACAAAAAATTTTTTAAAGAATTTTGAGTTTCAAAAATGATACTGAAGTTAACCGACGTCTAATGATTTTTGAATTTTTTTAAAAACGATAAATTATAAAAAAAAAAAAAAAAGTTCTTAAAAAGCTGCACCTATAGTTTTGAAAATATTTTTTTAAAAACACATTTTTACTACTTTACTCAAAAACATTTTACTCAAATTTTGCTCATAAAATCCTAGATAAATTTTTTTTTTTACTTTCAAAATTACAAAAATTCCACTCGAAGTTTTTTTACACGGGAAATAATTGATAATATTTTATTTAAGTTTCTCTTTGCAATGTCCAAAGTATTTCAGCTTCTCCAGTACTAGATACGATCCGATATCCTAATTCAGCCAGTGCATTTATAACCGGTATCGGAGCTCCTGAAATAAAATTTTTAAACTATAAAAAAAAATTACTTTTATGTCTAACTCTTATATTTAACAATTTCATTTTTTAAAATAAAACGAAGCGATTGTAAAATAAGTTTACTAAAAAAAAATACACAAGCGGTTATTTAAATAATATTGTAATTTCGTATGAACCTTTAATCGTAACTCCATTGATAACATCAGATCCTGAATTAGGAAAACGTTTGCAAAGTGCTTGCATTTCATCGGCAATTAATCCAAACACAGCACAATCGGTAGCAAATGGCGAACCTTTTACGGCAACGTAATAATAACTTTCATTTGCTATCAAAGATCCGATATTTTCAGCTAATTTTTGGTCACTCATTTTAAAATTTTTTTTATTTGGTATTAATTATAAGTACAACAAACTCTTAAACGTCGTTGTCTTTAAGTTCTAAAAGAAAAAAATAATAATCTGTATTGTTTAATTATTTTTATTTGTAAATTTAAATTCAACTGAGGGAAATTTATTTTTAAAATTATTATTTAAAATTTTATAGTCAAAAATTTAAAAGGTTTATTATATTTTATTGTAACTTTTTTTTATCATTATGTCTACAAAATATATACATTACAAATCTGTAATAGCAGTACTTAATATTACTTTCTTAATAAAAAAAAAAAAAAAGTTGCTATTATTAACCAATTTTAGAGTCATATTTTTAAAAGTAAATATAAGAAAGAAACGCTCATTTTATTCGTACTCAAAATAATTAATTATTAATGAACTTATTTATTTAAATATCATGTTTACTTTAATAATAAACGATTAAGAAAAATTAATAGTGATAAATAAAAAAAATGTGATAGTAAAATAATGAAATTATTTTAAAAAATTATTCTTGACTTAATTTACGCTCGCGTTCTTCTTTAATCTGCATTAAACGGTTCTCATGTGCCCATCGTATTTCACCGCGTGTTTTTTCCCGCTCATACTCAAATTGATAGCGTTCATATTCTAGTGTTTTACGTTTCAATTCTAACTCAGCTATTTTTCTCATTGCTCTTCGCTCTAATAATTGCTCATAAAGGATTTTATTTCTTAATGGCGAACCACTGCCCAGTGATTTTAAAGTTATGGTGGTATCTTCAACTGGTGACTTAGCACGTTCATTCTCTTCGTATACCACTTGTTCAACATCTTCTTCAGTCATTTCTAAAAAAAATTAATAAATAAATAAATTATTTACACAAATTTATTAAAGTAAAGTATGAAAATTGATTTTTTATGGAAAAAAAATTTGTCGCAACTCAGAATAATTTTAATTATTAAAAATTCATAATAACAATTGCTATGAAAAATTTTTTTCCATATAAAATTAAAGCCAATCTCACAGTGCCCCCACTTTTTAAAAATATTCAATGATCTTACTATCATAAACATATCATTTAAAAAAAAAAAAAAATTAAAGCATTAATTGAAAAAAGGATAACGTAGTTTCATTTTTGTTAAAATAGATTTTAAAAAAAATTTCTTACAGTTGATATCAATTGGGAGATAAAAGAAATTTGATAAATAAATTTTATCCTCGATACATTGCAATAATCTCCTAATTGATGACAACTGTCCGTAATTTTTTTAAAACTAATGTTTCAAAAAAAAGGCGCTACTGTCTGAGAATGCCCTTAAATAAATATAAAAAATGATTACCATAATCATGATCAGGAATTGGCTCGAAATCATTGTTATCTTTAGAAATATCACGCATTTTTTTATTATCATCAGCCAAGTGATCAGTAGCATGTTTAGTGTTATCCATTTCTTGTGACCAAGCAGGCTCATCCTCCTCCTCAAGACAATCGACATTTTGCATCGGTACAATAACCTCAGTATGATTACGAAACTCTTTCAGCTCTTCTTTCTGGCGATTCCATTCATTGATATCCTCTAGATCAGCTTCAGTAAGATTGCTAATGTCAAGTGTAACATCTCCATTTTTTTTAATCCAAGAGCCGCCAATTTTAGCGCCCAACAAACGCGCTCTGTTGACGCGTTTGCTTGTGGACACGCGTAAAAATAATGACTTAACAGCAGGTGTTGCTTTTTCACACCGTGCTAAATGTTTTTCCATTCTCGTCGCATTTTGTATGTACGATCTGTTACAAAATTTACAAAACGCAACAACTGATGTTCCATCGACTTTTTTATGGTAATAAGTCCAGACAAGTCCGCGTTTCTTTACCATTTTTACTTAGTATATATTATTATTTTTTTAATTATAATAATTTTACTGTTACTGTTACTTAAAAAATTACTGTCGTCTTCTTTGTCGCAGTGATGATTGACGTAATAATTGGCGATTATGTCAAAGATGAATTTCCTCTTCAATTAATTTGCCCCAGTTGCTACAATAAAATATCACGACCCGTACTTTTTAAAGTATAACTAATTATAAAAAAAAAATAATATATATGTATATATTTATATTTATAATCATCTATATAATTTAATTATTGTAATATTAATATAATGTACGAATATAATAAAGCGTGTCTTTCAATTAATTATAAATATTTATGTACTCAGTAAATTTTTAAATAATTTTTTAAAATTTGAGTACAAGTACAACCATGAAATTAATAAATTCTGGCAGAGTATTTGTTTTTATTGTTACAATAATATAATTGTGTGTTTAATTTAATAATTTTTTTGACAAAACATACCTGTCTTAACAACACGTATTGGATCTGGCTCAGGTTCAGCGAAATCCTTTCTCATAGTCCACATGTACTCATTGTAGTCTTGTTTTACACTAGTACTTGAGGAAGCGACAACTTTGTAACCAAGAACTTCGAGAGCTGTTAATATTACACAGGGATGCTGGAGATAAACGATTGTTGAATCGTCGCAGTAACCGCCAGATGCAAAACGACTTAATTGTTCAATGTCTGTTGCTGTAACAAGATCATTTATTTTGTTTTAATTAATTATTAATTTGTTTAATTATTCATGATTGTGATTAAATAAAATATTAATTTTTTTACAAAGAAAAAAATTATTTTTTGGAACAAAAAATTGTCACAGGAAATTTTTTTTTTTATTGAAAATTGAAAACAAAAATTATCTTGAAAAAAAAAATTTTTGCGCCAAAAAATCCTTTTTATTTGTGTAGATTTTATTAAAATGTAAGAAATATTATTTTAATGAATTAATTTAATTATCGTTTACCTTTGATGGATAATTATCTATAAACTAATTAAAATAATTAGATAAATTGTTAATAAGATCAATGCACATTCAAATTATGTTATAGGATGCAAACTAATGATTAAAAAAGATTTAAATTCAGGGTAGCCACAATTAAATTATTTTAAAATTCCCTATTTCCCGGTTTTCCAGGAAAGTTTTTCTCAGATTCTGAAATTTTATTCGTATCATTGATATTCTGAGTTTTTATTCTTATCCACACTTTCGGAGTGATATAAAAAAGATCATAATTATCGAAAAAAATTTATTGAACGTAGACAGTTTTTCAGGCGAGCTAAAATTTGGAAAACTTTTTCAATGGTTTTCTTAGGATTACTTCAGAACGTTGCATAATAAAAAAATTTAAAGACCAGATCTGAAAACTAGACACTTGAAATTACAATTTGCTTTTTTTGTTTTTGTTAACGACCACTTTTCTTCAAGACAGCCTTTTGAAAATAACAAAAATTATGATACTGAAATTCACCAACTTCTAATAATTTTTGAATCTTTGAAGAACAATAAATTATTTTAAAAAAACCATTTCAAAAAAATGCACTTATAGTTTTTTTAATTTCCTACATGCGCATATTTTTAGTTTTTTTTTTTTTAATTTAATTGCAAAAAAAAAATCCAAAAACTCTGAACTGTCTGTTAACTTCAAAATCATTCAAAATTTGAATTATTCAAATTATAAATTTTTTAACTGTCGCAATTGTATTCGGATAATTTTCAAAATTCCGACATTTCCTAATCGCAGTAAATTTCTTAATAATTTCCAATATTTCCAATCCGTAGCCACCCTGAAATTTAAATTCATAAACAAAAACAGATATATGATACCTTTTAAACCAGAAACGAGAACTCTCCAAGGATATTTGTGACTGTAGGACGCAAGATTACCACGTACTAGAATGTATGGCATCTGTAGTTTTGTCTTACAGCTGTAATACACGTATTACAACAAACAATTAACTTTTATTCAAAATTACCCACAGAAATTAAACAGCAATTAAAAAACCAGACATTAAACAACAATACCCAAAAATATTTCTAAATACCCAAATATGACAATACAAATAACAATATAAATATATTTACACTACTTCATATATAAATTTATTTAAAAAATAATTTATAAATAAAAAAATACTCAGTATAAAAATTTATGAATTATAAATAAAATTCACGTCGATTTATCAAAAAGATGTATTGCAATTGTAACTGTAGCAACTAAACAATATGTAATAATGCTTTCATATATATTTTATGTATAAGTACATTCGTCATGTATTTGCACACATACACACAAGCGTCACATATATTCTATATATCAATTAATGTTCCGTTTTATAAATATTTTTATAATTTAAATTTTAAATTCAAATTATTTCTTTTACGCGCGCGCGTTTTTTATTTTTTAAATTTATGAAAAATAGTTTTATTTAAATAATTAGATAAGAAAAAAAAATAAGTATACTTAATGTACACACAAATGTACGATACTATAGATATATGTTGTTTCATAAAGTTAATATTTTCTACAAGATAATTCTCATATATTTAGCATTTTATAATACTATTAAAATTTGCGGCAATAAAAGTCATGCTACAATATTACAAAACATTAAAAAAAAAATCATGGGTAAATAAATATATGTATTTTGTTAGTTAATTAGTTAGTTGGTTAGTTAATTAATAAATTAGTAAGATTTCATTAATTAAAAAACTGAATAAATGGAGGGAAAAAGAGGGAGAAAAATTAAAGCAGCCGCATGATAAATTAACAATGGAAAAAAAATGTCTTACCTGTAAGCTTGTAGTTGTATTAAATATTACTGATAATTGTAGCTTCATATCATTCGTTAATGATTTATTTAATAGGTAATTTAATAATATATTTAAGTTATTTAAATAATTACTATTTACGGTTATTTTAAATGTGTATTGAGCGGTAATATTTCGTTAGCAAGAAATTTATTACGCGTTAGTAACAAGAAATGTCTACGAAATGAGCATCTTTTTCTGTAACCTGTAATAAGACGAGTATATCGATTTTTAAGTGTCGTTTCCATGTAAAATACGCGTCATTTTTGAATACTGAAGTTAGCCGTGAGTGTTAATGACGCAGATGTCAGTAAATTATGATACTGAAATTAACTGACGTTTAATAATTTTTTTAAAGGCGGTAAATTTAAAAAAATAAAAATTTCAAAAAAATGCACTTATCGTTTTTTTAATTTTCTACATGTGCAAATTTTTAATTTTTTTTTTAGTTTAATTGTTGAAGAATTCAAAAATTTTTAATTGTCTGCTAACTTCAGAATCATAAATCGTGATACAAGTCAGCTGACGTTTAATAATTTTTTGATTTTTTTCAAAATGATAAATTATAAAAAAAAGTATTTGTAAAAATTGCTCTTGTAGTTTTTTCAATTTACTACATGTGGATTTTTTTTTGTAATTGATTTGTTGAAAAAAAGTCCGGAAATCGATAATTATTTGCTTCAGGATCATGAGAAAATTATCGTTCCATTAAAATAGTGGCTTTAAGAAATTATTCAATTGGTTAAATAAATTTAACATGACAGTAGTCGACAATTGTAAATATTGAATTATTATATTTGTTAATGTGAAATCATAAGAGATAAAATTTATTTTGGCTTGAATATATTTAATATTACGATTAATTACAGTAACGATAAAAAGAAATCGATTTTTTAAATTTTATATAAATTTTTTGTACTTAATAATTAATTAAAATGATTAAGTTTTTGGTAAGAAATACGGAATGAATTATTAATAATTACTTTTGTTTTTAAATTTGTATTTATTTATCTTTGTTTGACATTTATTTCAGTTGACCTTCGGTATTGGTATTTATACTGGAATTTACATCTGTCAAAATTATGAGGTGATTATCTATTAATAATTCAAAAATTTTTATGATATCAGCATCGAAACTTAGTTTCAGTTTCTCTACAGCCAGTCGAAACAATCTAATTTCAGTCTAATGCCACGAATTAACGCGTAAATTGTGAATGTTTCAGTCAGCGGGTAGAAACAAACTTGTTTTGTTTCTTGGAAACAAAGAAATAATGTTTCTGCCCGCTGACTGAAGGCTTTCGCAATTTAAACTCTGATACTTGCCATTTAATAGTAATCTCAGAGCATTAATTTTATTTACGTAAATGACAGTTCTGAGTGTGATTAAGTTTTATAAAAATTATTGCCAATAATAAATAGTATTTATAGTTTCTGCTTAATTATAAATTGCAAATGACTGAAATCCTTTTGTTTCATCCCTTGTCACTCAATATACTATATGTTGTTACAGTTGTATAAATATTTGTTTTAACAAAATGATTTTATTTAATTTTAGGTTCCAAGAGTGGACGAGCCATCAAAAATTCTAGACAGGATACGAGAATTTGCTGACGACCATAAAAAAAAATAAAACAAAATGAATAATAATCGATCACTGTATATACAATAATTTTTTTCTTTGTTTTTCAATTATGTTTTTTTATTTTTAATTTTTTTTTAAATATAAACTTGCCCGAAATAATTCGGTAGATACAAATCTATTGATTTATTATAATTTAATTTTTTGTAATGATAGACTGTTGAATAGTAAAACATTTACATTTATTGATGAATTAAGTTGTTCTATAATTATTTAATTAGTAGAGATAATTAAAAATGTAATTTATTTAATTGATTTATTTATTTAATTAATTATGCATAAATAAAACCTCCGCCAGAATATTCAAGTCTTGCTTGTGGTTCAACAAATGCTAGCCAGTCTGATGCATGTGTAGGCAGTAGACCCATCGATTGACACTTGTAAAGTGCTAAGCCGATATTAACTAATTGTCCTAATAAAAATACAAATTTTTGGGGATATGCATTTGTTCCTTCAATTACTTTGAATGCTGAAAAAAATAAAATTATTTATTATTGTTATGTAAAATTTCATTACTTTATACCTTAAATTTTATTTCATTACTTTGTCATTATTTATAAATTAAATCTTGTGTGTTTTATTTACTTATCAATAATCATTTTTATGCAAAAAAAAAAAAAAAAATCAAATATAATAAATAGTTTAAAATATTGTGAAGACAAGAGTTGATAAAATATACAGAAGTAGGCCACCTAATTTTAGTCTATTGAATTATTTTTCAATAATTTATTTGACAGCAGATTTAATGATAATAAAATTAAAATATTGAAAAACAAAATTTTTAAATTAACTATATTTTACAGAAGAATGTCCGTGAAGTTTTCCTTGAAAAACTAACTTATTGATCGCTTAATAAAGTACAGCTTATTTTTTAAATCTATAAAGAAACAATTTAGTAAAGATAATAATGAGTAATTCTAAGTTTAATTAGTAATTTAAATAATGAAAAAAATAAGTTTAATTTATATTTATTATTTTTAGTTACAAATCTAATAATTTTATTTAAAAACCGTATTCAAATTTTTACTTGATACAAGCAAATTGTAATCATTAATCAATTATAAGCTTAAAAACTTAAAAAATGTTGACTGAATATTAAATGCCGGAGATAATTAAAAAATTTTGTTAATTTTCATAAGTTTGAATAAAATTAGCGATAATAGAAAATAAAAAATTATTGAAAAATATTTTTATAGGCACTCAAGTTACTGAACTCTACTTCTGGATATTTAACTAGTAGCACAAGTTTAATTATTAAGCGGCATTGGATTTAAATTATAAATAATTGTAATTAGGAGTAGAAATGTAGATAGATCGGGGAAAAAATGCTATGACTGTTCTTGCAGATTATGTGGTAATGAAGAGACTCTGAATCGTTTTCAAGTGCCAAGAAGTTTTGGGAAAAGCAAGAAAGTAGGTAAAAGAGTACTTTGAAGGGTGGAAAGGTTACTTGGTAGAATTTGATTTCAAATAAAAGTTCGAAAGACTAAACAGTAGGTGATATACAATTATGATAAAGGTGGAGTGAAGTGAGTGCAATAAACAAACAACTAGTTATAAAAGAGTAAGAAAAAGGACTATGATAATTTTCGAACTGCAGATGAAAATAAAAATAAAAAATTTAAATAATTATTAAAGTAACTGTACATTGTAATAAAATAAATAAAATAATTGTAATTTGGAGTAGAGCTATGCTAATTATTTTTTAAAAATACAGCTCTGTGATCTGCTCCATTACATATATCAATAAAAATGAAATATTAATAATAATTATGATAAAATAAATAAACTTACTTGGTTGCAATGTAAATAATGCTTTTACTGGCCTAATAATAAGCATTCCAACCATCATAATTGGAAATATTGATATAGAATTACCCGCCATAAACATAATAAACAAATTCATCGGCACTTGTTTCAATGGGCCTAGTGCTAAATCCCATGACTTCTTAATTATCAAATGATTTGAATCATTTTCACGTAAATTTTCCATACTATGATACAATGCACCTCCAGAATTATAACCTGGTGGGTTCGGTAAATCAGCATTTTTATCTGATTTATTTCTACAAAAAAAAATAAAATTAAAATTACATTATTTATTAAATACAAATATATTAATTTATCAAACTTATATATATAATACATACTTATGGGCAAAATCTAAATTCCATTTAAACTTTTTCGGATTTTGTTTTGATGACGACGACATTTCTATATATTATTTTTATATTAACTAATAATTGGTTTATTTATTTATTACTATGTATTAATTTTTATATTTATGTATAACAATATATATATATTTAAAAATATATATATTCATCTGCAAATGACCATCACAATTTTATTAAAAAGTAAATTAGGTATGAGTGTGTAGGGATTAAAATGTATGTCGCTCGATAATTGATTATGTTCACTTGGTTTATATATTTTATATATATTTGTATAACCAAGTATACGTGTGAATAAATATATATTTTATATATCTATATACAAATTAGTAACATTTTTATCAATGAGAGGCAGCACTTGGTAGTCAACCAAAAAAAGTTTTTGACGTTTCTCTGGATCATTAATAAAAAATAATTAAACTTTTTAATTGTAAGTTAATTTCTGTATATCAATAAAAATTATACTTATTGTTAATAATTGATAATAATATATTTTTTCAGATAATATTTAAAAAATGGCTGAATATTCTGTAATAACATCAGACTTTGTAAACGTGAGCATCACATCTTCTGGACAGCAGAGTTGCATTGAAAGGAGATTTCAAAAAGGAATAACTATTGATGATTTGAAGGTAAAATTATGAATTTTTATTTATTCAAATGTCTATGAGTAATTTATAATTATCTATTATTTTTTTATTTGTATTTGTAATTTGTGTTTTTTCATTCAGGGAAAATTGGAATTGCTGACCGGTGGGAACCGGTCTACGATGCAATTGGAGGTCTTTGATAAAAATAATAAACTAATTTGTAGCCCTAATGAAGGATCACGTCTTTTAGGATCGTATCCTATTGATGATGGGATGATTTTACATGTAAGAACTTTTTTTTTTTATTTATTTGAAAAGTTGGTGATTATGCCGCTTAATTTTTTTTTGTCTTCATTATACATGTATATATATTTAAAATAATAATAACTCAATGTAAAATTGCTAATAATTAATTTAATTATGAAATATTGATCAATAGGTTACTGATAATTTTATACGAATTGATGATGAGTTGTCAAATGTCCCAAAGTTTGAAATATCTGATGATGATTATTCAAAAAGACCTGGTAAGTCATCCTTGATTAAAGAAAATAATTTACTCAATGATAAGTGTATATCTGTATAGTATTAAAATTTAACTGTTTTTAATTATTTTTTAAAATTAGGGATTATTCAAATTTGTGGAATTAAATTACTGTAAACTTTAAAGTATGTAATTTTATTTTTTATTTTGCAGATACTGTAAAAGCATTTATGGCTAAAAACAAACTAGGAAAGTACAATGAAGAAGAAATGAAGAAAAAAGAAGAAGATAAAAAACGTGAAGAAGAATCAGAAATTGAGTGGACAAAAAATTTCAAACCGGGCGATCGTTGTGAAATAAGTGTACCGTCACAACCAAAACGACGCGGTACGATTATGTATGTTGGTAAGTAATTAATTCATTAATTATTCTAGCGAACTTGTATGTTATTTAGTATTGATTGGCAATAAAAATTAAACAGGTAAAACGGATTTCCAAGAAGGTCTTTGGGTTGGTGTTAAGTATGATGAACCACTTGGAAAGAATGATGGATCGTAAGTATTTATATTTTTTATCCGAGTGATACAGCAGGAGATAAAATTTTTTTACTGATTTATTTTCGGTTTCAGAGTAAATGGAAAAAGATATTTTGAATGTCCTCCTAAATACGGTGGGTTTGTCAGGCCTCTTTATGTGAAAAAAGGAGATTTCCCAGAGGAAGACTATGATTTAAATGAAGAAATATAAATATTTTAAGACTTCTTTTATACTACTTAAAATTATTTTTCATATTTATAGCATAACAATTGTTATAAATTTATAAATAAATGCTCAAAGAGATTGCTTTTTTAAAATAAAATAATTAAACGCATTTTTAATGTAAAAAATTGCTTTAGATATATTAGTTTTTTTTAAATGTATAGATGTATAAGTTACATAACTTAAAATTAAAATTTTTTACACAGAGTACGATCGCTTTTTATACTGAAATGAATTTTTCAAATTCCAGTCGATTAAAATAAAAACAATTAAAAATAATTTTAATTTATAAATTTGTAAATTCATGATTTTAAATAAATAAATACTCTTAAAAAATAATTGACTGAAATAAAGTTTTAAAAACTTTTTTTTTTATATAGTACGTGAAGTATATATATAATAATACGTGATGTGATTTTTAGTATTTTCGCCTTTTAATTATTTCCGGCTTCCAATTGACAGGATGGCTCTCTTCCGTCTAAAAAAAAAAAAAAAAACATCATTACAATAAATTATTTTAATAAAATTTTCTGATTATCATGATTTTTTAATTACATGAAAAATCTCAATATGTAAAATATTAAAAATAATGAAGACTTACAGCTTCGTCATCCTCTTTATAAACTTTTATAGTTTTATCAGCCTCAGTTGTAATTAATCTAGACCCAGACATATCAAATGTAGCACTAAAAATACCAGCTTCACTATCCATTGATCCAGGTTGAACGGGTGCATGTAGACGTTGGAAATTGTACCTATAAAATAATTTTTGAATTATTAAACAATTAATAATTTAGCAAATTATTAAAAAAAAACTATAAGTAACTCAAGTAACACGTTCTTATATGATAAAATTTGCCTGCTTAAAATTATAAATTAACTATATTTTTTACTATAAAAATCCTAAAAGTTTAAAAAAGTTTAAAAAGTTCAACTCTGTCTCAAATTTAGAAGTTCTGAATGTCAAACTTTTTTCGAAATCTTTTAAAAATCCAAGTAGCACACAAGTAGGCATCAAAATGTTGACAAAACAATCAGAAATTTATGTCACCGAAAAATATCTTCTTACAAGACTTGACTTTAGTGACTACAAAAAGTAAATTACAAATAATTTTCTAATTACTGGACTGTAACTCTTTCATAAATTCAATATTTAAATTTAAAATTTTTTCTAAAAGCAGTAAAAGATAAAATAGAAGTTTCCAGTTCCGATTGCGTATGAGTCATAATTAGCAAGTATTTTATTTAAAATGCTCATAAAAAATTTTTTTTAAATAAATTTGTTATATTAGTAGTATAGTAATAATTAAAACTGTAGTCATATATTTAAATGGATATTGTTGCTGATTTTAATGGTTATTATCTGCCCAATGGAACGTTTCATATAAAAGAATTTAGTTTTCGTAGTGTGCTACCAAATAAACGAGGTGATTACGAGGCAATACACAACGTAGTGACACCTCCGATTATCAGTGAACAATCTTACGATTCTGATGAAAATTTTAAAAAAATTTATAAAATATATTATGACACACACGGCATACCTTGGAATGCGGGTGTTACTAATTGTCAATTTATGAGAACAATTTTAGATATAAATTTAAAAAGTGCAGCTTGCATTTATGTTAGAAATTCGTATATTCAAAATTTATTAACTATTTTGAGTGAAGAAAATTTAAATATTGTGTGTCTGTATGACTATGATTATAAAGTTGATCCAGTGATGCAAACACATTGTGTTCATCATGATAATCCTGACCATAATAATTGTGCTGATGATAATGCTATCAGCATGGTCAATTGGTTACAACATACTAAACTATATTTACCGGAAATGCGCAATAAATATCACAATTCGAAAGCTAAATTATTACAGTATAACTTAGAATATAAATCGGAAGTTAATGCTACTGATGAACCTCCAAGCAAAAGAAAAAAAATTTAATTACGATTGATAATAATTAAAAAATTTTAATATTTAAATTAAAAAAAAAACAATTATAAGAATCCGCTGCTTAAATATTTTCAAATTAATTAGTTTACACTTTAGTAAAAAAAAATATTCCTGATTTATAAATAAATAATTAAAAATTAAAAATTAATTAAAAAAAAAATACTTTTTTTTTAATGTAAAAAAATGATGACTAGAATATAAAAATAAATTTAAATTACCCAGTTCTGAAATCCCACATGTACATTGTTCCATTATCAGCACCGGAAACTAAGACACCGTCAGCATTGATAGCCAAACAATTAACAATTGCATTGTGCCCAGATAAATTCTGTATAAATTTACCCTCTGGACATTTCCATTCTTTAATATTATCTGGGGATGCTGATGCAAACATATTTCTACAGCACAAAACAATAATAAATTAATAGTATATTGTGTGATGGATAAAAAATAATTTACAATAAACTTACAGCATTGGATGGAAACAAACAGAGCGAACACTTTTTTTATGATTAGTCAAAGTCGCTCGAGATTTGCCAGCAGCTAGATCCCACAATCTAATAGTGCAATCATGACTCCCAGTGATGATCTGTGGCTCGGCAGCTTGGCTGATAACACTAGCTACTGTATTAGTATGTCCAGTGAAAGTATGGACGTTAGCTTTAGTCCTCATGTCCCAAACTCTTGCAGTAGCATCCCGACCGGCTGTTGCCAGAACGTCAATAGTCGGGTGAAGTGCCATGCTGTAGACTGCTGACAGATGTCCATGATAATGTCTTATAACTTTATTATACTCCAAATCCCAGCATTTAACTTGTCTATCTTCTCCACACGAAAATAAGTACGGATGTCTATGAGAAAATGCAAGACCTCTCACACTACTAATGTGTCCGGTTAACGAGACTTTTAATTTACCACTTGCTAGATCCCAAATCTATCAACAAAAATGACATTGTAAATATTGATAAATAAATTATTTTTAAAAATTAAACACTTACTTTGATAACTCGATCAGCAGAACCCGTAGCAAACCATTCATTCCCTGGTTCAACGGCACAACATCTTACCCACCCAAGATGTCCACTGATGACTCTGTATAATTTCCACGGTGGATGCCACTTTGGTTTCAACATAAGAGGAGCTTTTTTAACAGGCATCGATACCGTATTCGTTGGATTAGAGGCTGCAACAACTGATGTCGGTGTTGCTGCTGGTGTATTAACAGGCACCAAAGATGTACTACTCTGAGTTCCCACAAACGATTCATCTAGACAAAAATTATCTCGTAAATACAAGCCAATAAATTATTTAAAAGACATTCATACAAACACTCACCACCCGGTGGAGGTGGATCTGCATTTTCATTGAGATTTTTTGGTTTGACAGGTTGGTTCTTAACTTTGTCAACAATGTGCCCATAAGTATCCCGTGCTTTTATTGACTTTTTCTTTCTTTCCCTATGATATTTATATTCAACCCGTGCAAAAAAAATTTATTCATAATTAATTTGTACCTGAATTTTATTACGAAACCCAGATCGTAACACAAATATGACTTTTCAAATGAACTTCGAATCCCTTTGATAAAAATTTGACTCATAATTTTGCCGTAATTACAGGCGGGACAAATTCTAGATGCAAGTCATATTTGTGTCAGTCTGAGTTCGTGATGGTCTAGATGTAAATTCATTATGAATAAAAATTATTTTTTTATGCAAGAAGTACTATTAGTCATTACCATAATCATTGATAATAACTGACTAATAAGTTTCTGTCATAATTAATATTTTTACTCACAATTCAGGATCAACTGGCGGTAAAAGTCCTTGATTCATAAGAAATGTATCATGTGTTCGTTTTAACGAACGAAACACTAATGTATGAACCGAATGCCTTTGAACATCCTGTTAAAAACAAAAATAATTCATTTATTAACAATATAACAATTATAATAAATACAAACAATTGATTTTTTTTGTTTTAATAACAATAACACTTGGACATCGATATAACCTATGAGGTATTGCATTAAAACTTACCATCATAATTATTTTAGGGATATAATTTTCAAATATTTAATATTTAAAAATGTATATTTTGTAATTAAAAATCAACCCATTTAAAAGTATTTGTCAATTAAAATAAATATTTTTTCTTTTTAAAAATATCGAAGCAAAAATAACAAAAATGTTTGCTTTAGATTTTGACTGACAGCAAAATTATAGAGGGAGTTTTATTTTCATACCAATTTTTTTTATACATATAAATATTTTAATCACTTGCTAATTAATTATTAATTTAAAAATTATATGATACTGAATTTAGCCGAGATCTAATCATTTTTGAATTTTTTTTTCAAAACAATAAATTATAAAAAAAATATTTTCAAAAATTGCGCCTATAGTTCTTTTAATTTTCTGCATGTGGATATTTTAAAATTTTTTATTTTATCATTAATTAGTTTGAAAAAAAAATCAGCAATTGTTAATTTAATTAATTAGTTATAAAATTTATAACAGAATTTATTGATTTAAATTTTTTGCTTAACGAGCCATAGTTACAAATAATTTAAAATTAATTATATTTTAATTATAATAAAGCATTAATAAGATAAATTAAATTAAAATACTGATTGAAAAATATTAGATAATTAGAAAATATAAATGACAAGATTGATATGTAGAATTAAGTATTAGTTAAAATTTAATTATTTCTAATCTTCATCATCGGACAGAGTTGGAAGATCAACATCTGAAAGGACGATGTCGTCGCTGACGATAATTGAAGGAGGGCTTTGCTTTATACATGGAACTGGAGGAACCACATCATCTTCGTAAGGAATTATCGGTTTCTGAGGTTTACGAAGAGCAGCAGCAAATTCTTTGGCTTCATTATCCAGCGCACGAGTTCCAATCAACATCTGGTCTATAATTTGAATAATTTATTGAAACCAATATAATATTTTTATTACTTTTATATTTCTTAATTTAATAAGAGAATTGATGACTATAATAATAATTAATGAGTGACTTACTGTAGTTGTCTTCGTAATCATAATAGCCGGCTAAATTTTCTGGCTCGGGATAAACTTTTTTGTCGATAATTAGTTTAGGTGTTAATGGTTTCTTGAATATGTTTTCGTTTATTTTATTTTTATCACGAATTAATGAATGCGGTGACTTTGAAGTTGGTGACAATCCTTGTTGCTGCTTTTTACGTATGACCTGTAGTTAATTTATAATTATAAATCATAAGTTATAAAAATTTGTTCAATTTACCAGAGTAACTTTAAATGTAGTAAAATACGTTTTGAAAAATATGTTTTAAAAACGTTCTTTTATTACTCAAATTTCGCTCCAAAAAATCCTAGATAAACTTTTTTTTTTACTGTCAAAATTACAACAGTTTCACTCAAAGTTCTAATTTGTCTCAAGTTTAGAATTTCCACATAGAACTTTTTTTAAATCTTTTAGTAACGAATTTTTTTTACAGGGGTATATTGCGCTATCAATTTTTTAATTCAATAAAACCAAAGTGTTCCAAGTTGATTAAATTTAAAACTAAATAAATTTATATACAAAATTATTAATTGAATTATATTAACCTTGGAAACTTTGTCTTGGTGAGGAGTAGGCAGATTTTTTTTAGCATCACCAGCTTTCAGAGACGATTGAGCTGATTGTGTGACACCAATATTTAAATCAGATTGAGATCGAATAGATAATCCTTTTGATTTCATACCAACGGGTGTGAATGATTTTGAGGTAAAGTTCGACGATGCTTTGGTTGGATGTAACATCGCCATTGTATTATTCACTTCTGGAAAAATATATTTTTATTAATAATTTTATGTCAATCATAATTAATTTAAAATTAATACAAACTCAAGTCTCAAATAAAATAACTTTTGGAATTTATAACCTTATTTTATTTTGAACCATTGATATTAAAATTATGAAACTTACGTTTATTTAATTCGATTTTAGTACCGTTTACAGATGAATGAAACAAATTAAAGGTATTTATAGACATTTTTGAATATTTTAATTGAAACGTATTGATAGTTTTTCTTTATGCTCTCTTTTGTTCTGTTTTATAATTTCTGTTATATGTAAAAAGTGTATAAGTTCAATTGTTATGCCTGTAGGTAATATACGGAAATAAATAGGGTCGGCAAAATATTCAGGCTCTAACGTATTTTCGTTTTAGCGCCAAAATATTTAAAGCTGATTTTCATGTAACAAAAAAATACATAAATTATGAGTGTAAATCTAGCAGACAATGTATAAATTTTAAATAAATAAATAAATAAACTAATTAAGAGTGCACTCCGAAATGCGCGAGCAGTTGTAACGTAGCACAGCGTGTTTTTTTTGTAATATTTTAAATATTTCTATCATATTCTGCCGCAGTTTTATTTCAATTTACAATTTTTAATTTTTCTCCAATTTCTAAATTATTTTTCGAATATTTAAATTTACCGCGCAAATAATAAGAGTAAGTAGTAAATTATTGATAAAATAAAAATTTTCAAGTATTCTGTTTAGTCTGAGTAATGTAATTATTGACACAAATAAATTTTAATCAAGTTGTTAAATTTCAATTTTGAAATTTCGCGCCAAGATGTCGCTACTGCGCGTTGCTGTGTTTAACGTTCAAATTTTTGCTAGAATGGGGGTGGGAGAATGAATTGCATTAACTAACGGTCCATTAGCGGCAGTCAGTATCATCGACAACGGCAGTAGTAGTCTAGATCCTTTTTTACGTTTAAATAGAAACACAATAATGCAGTTGATTCGCAGAATACTTCATAAAATTTATTGCTTATAGTCATTGTTTAATTAAAATGTCCAGTGTTTGTAAAATTTAAATTCTGCAAAGTGTCTGTGGTGTAGTTGAGTGGTGAGTGTTTAGTGCTAGTGCAAAGTTTTGAGTGTTCAGTGCCAGTGTAAAGTGTTGCTGATGGCTGATGCTGATATCTTCCAAGTTCCTGAGCCCAATCATCTGGCATCGTCTGGTGGGGAAATAGCAGTTAAGTGACGTTTTTTTAGCTGCAATACTCTTGGAGCAATTTAATTCAAATCTCCAAGTGTATTAGGACACCCTTCTGCATATTATTTCTCTACCAAGGTTTGTTCAAACACTTAAGTGTTTTTTTTTTTTAATTTTTTAAATATTTTCCTCATATTCTGCCGCCATTTTATTTCGACAAGATTTTTAATTTTTTTCCAATTCCAATTTCTAATAATTTATTTTTCGAATATTTAAATTTACCGCGCAAGTAATAAGAATAATTAATAAAGTTGCATTCTGAAATGTGTAGCGCTGCTAAATTATTAATTAAGTAATTGAATTAGGATCTATTGTCTTCATTGATATAAATGCCGGTTAAATTTAAAATTAAAAAAAAAACATTAATTATCGGTTAACTATCATATATGTTTGCATGTAAGTACGTTTTAGATACAAGTAAAATTTAGGTATTTAACTAATTAACATCCGCAACCATGGGGGATAGTTTACTGTCGTAGTACAATAATGCATTAATCAACTTTCACAGTTGCTTAAAAAATAAAAACCCAAAAATAATTAATATTGTAATAGTTTTATTTTTAACAAACTTACGATAATATAAAAAAATTTTCTTCATATCTAAAATGTTTATTATAATATTGTACTTCGTCATTCATATCAACAGTATTTACTTTAATAATTAGGCTACAAAAATTATTTAAACTGAATTCTTATAAATTCTATACAATTCATAGTAAATTATTCAACGAAAGATATTTCTTTATTTTTTAATAATTAAAATTCTAAATAAACTCACTTTCTAAATAAAAATAAAATTTTATCTTGTTATAAGTAAACTATAAAAAAATATATATATTTTTATATATCATATTTTTTAAATGTTATACAAATGGTATAAGATTCCCTGTTTTGTCGATACCAATCGCCTGAACGTTTTCTAAATTACAGTACTCACGATAAAATTGACTTTGTTCAGGAGTACTGAATAAAATCAAAAATGGTGCATCTGTATCATCATCATCATCATCAACTTCCATTGAGTCATTAATCACAGAGTCTGTTTCAATGTTATCATCATCAGTATTATTATCATCGTCAGTGTTATTATCACCATTATTACGAACAGAATTTGAATTAGATTCAGTTTTACAATCCAAAACTTTGGCGGCAAAAGCTTTCTTAGCTTGAAGTACGCAGTCAGTATCAGGCACCAACGGAAATTTTTTATGATTAACCGAAACTTCTGAACGTTTTTGTGAATTCTGGGTGCTTTCTACTGCAGCAGCTTCAGCCAACTGACGTCTCCGTTCTCCATTAATTGGACGTCTGACTTCCTCATGTTCTTCCATTAATGTATTTCTCGTTCTTACGCGAAGACGTAGCGGTTCATTTGGTTGGGGTTCAAAATCAGTCACAGCATAAAATTTGTTCCCGCATTTTTTACTTCTACATCTACCATTAATAATAATATAATATTTTGAACTTGGGCCATACACGTGCCCATATTTAAATACATAAGCACATGGTAATCTGTACTGATCCCAAAACGCATCTGCGATAATATTTGTCCATACGTTTTTTCTCAATGGTATTTTTTTTCCAACGGGATCTTCTGGTGGTTTTATTTCGATCCACTGTTTATAAGTTAATACCAAATTAAACCATGATTCTCCTTTATCAGAATCAGGGCCATATACCCAGTCGTCGTCATCATCAGTACTGTCGTCGGAATGAACTCGTTTTTTAACTTTTTTTTTAGTAGGCAGTGGTGGTAAACCAGCTCTTTTTCTTGCTTCAGTCAATATTCCACGTCTGTCCTCACGTACATTTATATAAAACGATTGACTAGTCCATACTCCACCGGAATCTTTACTCATTTTCTTCCATATTTCTGATGACCATGCTGGAAATGATTCTTCTGTAAAATTGTCGATGTACTTGAACACCATATCAATAGCTATCGGTTTTGGTAGACGTGCTGCCATTTTTCTTTCTTTAATTCTGTAATTTAATAATGTATATTTAATACCTGTTTCTGATAAAATCCTGTTGATTTTATTGGCTATGTTATAAATTTTTAGTTGTAAGGTAGGAGACCCAGTACCTGACCAGGGAACTAGTACCCAATCATTCATATATTTGTATATTTATATATACTAAATTTGAGTGAATAAAATTTTCAAATACATGTGATTGAGTACCAGTTCCCTGGTCGGGTACTAGGTCTTTTACCTTAACGACATAATTCATTTTTTAAATGTGCTCAGATACTTTTAATGATACTAAAGTTACTTGACGTCTAATAATAACTTTTGGATGTTTTTTTAAAATGATAAATTATAAAAAAAAAATATTTAAAAAAATTGCACTAACAGTTTTTATAATTTTCTACATGTGCATATTTTTAGTTTATTTATTCTTTTAATCGATTTGTTGAAAAAAAAAATCAAAAATTGTTAAGTGTCTGTTAACTTTAAGACCTTATACTTTTATCACACCGTTAAACTGTAACTTTTTTTTATACTTTTCGATAACTTAACTATCAGTAAATAGAGCAGCGACTACAAGTGCTATTTCTACCCTACATTAATTGCTAATTGATTAAATTTAAAAAAAAAATATTTCGCCGAAGACTTACTTAGCTTCTTCAGATAAATTATCCATTTCTGCTTCATTAATTATGTCACTCTCAGTTTTGTCGCATGTATGATCTTTTATAGTTGGCGTATATTTACCATTAACCAATTTACCATGCGCTTGACATTTTTTTTTACACCGATATAGGCAATACAAATATCTGCAATATAAGTAAAAATAAATTTATAACATTATTTAGTTATAATATCAATAGAAAAAATTTTTAACCGCCACAATAACTTTTTTTAAATTTTGTCTGTATTTTTTTATGTTGTAACGAAATTAAGTTATTAAAAAAAAAAAAAAAAAATGAACGATTCCGATCTTCAATAATAAAATAAGTATTAATATTAATAGAATTTTTATTAAGCCCGTTACTTTGATGTTTAAATTTTTAAATTTAATAAATTAATACACAATTTATAAATTATAAATAAATAATTATTATTACTTTGTATCTTTGTGCTGAGTTTTTATGGTGTATTGGTAACCATCAAAAACCAATTTTTTTCTATATTCATCTGTTATTATGTCCTCGTTGTCTACTTCAGTATCCATTATTTAAATACCAACAAATAAAAATCTAAAAATAAAAGAATATATTTATAAAATTTAAATTCAAATTCCCCTAAACCAAAATAATTATCCTGAAGTTAGCAGACTTAGAAATTTTCGAATTTTTTTTTCAACTAATTAATTACAAAACAAAAAATCTAAAAATATGCACATGTAAAAAATTAAAACAACTATAATTGCAATTATTTAAAATATTTTTTTTAATATAATTTATCGTTTTAAAAAAAATCCAAAATTACTAGATAGTTAAAATTACTATGGTGCTGAAAGTAGCCGGCAAAATTCTAGTATTTTTAATTACCGTTCATTGTCATCATAAATTTTTTTTTAAAAATACATAAGAAAATTTTTGAAAACTCTCCACATGCTTTTTTTAAAATCTTCACCTGTCAATATTTATTTTGTTTATTCAAAATAAATAAAATTTTTGAATATCTGCTACTTTCATAATTATAAATTATTAGATGGTCAGTAGAAAAAATATTGTTCAATTTACAAAATAAAGCAATCATTTATTTAGATATATATTTTGGCATACATAATAAATGTATCAACAATAAGATTATATAAATACATCATATATATGACAAGTAAATAAGCTTAATTCAATTACACAAAATTACGTAAATTAAAAAATAAAAATACTTACCAATGATGTCTTACTTTTTCGAAAAATTTAAATTTTAGCATAAAATTTAAATAAATAAAAATTTATTTAAAATTTATAACCTCAATTTTAAAAACAAATTTAAGTTTATATTTTATGAGGTTCAAAAGATGAAAATTACTCAATATTTAATTTAACGTTTTTATTAAAATATCTTTCTTATGTATAAAAATTTAAAAAACGAAGAATATGTTTTAAAAATTTGTTTTTGTTTTTAAAATTTACTGTTGTAACAATCAGCGTAACGGTGGTTCGTCTTACTATTAGAAATTTTTCATTAAAAATGTATAGTCAGTGCGATGCACGTAATTAAATTGTAGATAAAATAATTAACAATATAAATTGTTAATATTTTTAGTAATAAAAATAAATACTTACTTCTTAAAATATTGAGTGTAAATGTGACAGACATACGAAAATTTTTTAATTCCATACAAAAAAAAAATTAAAGAATTAAAATAATAAAATTTAAAAAAATTCATGTACTGAATTTTGAATTGTCTCAATATGCATTTTTTTATTTTTATTTTATAAACATTTGAATTTATTATTTCAAAATTTTAATAATTGTCAAATGACTGCGCACTTTACTATCATTTAAAAGAATATTTACTTAAAATTTAACAAAAATTATGTTTTAATATTAAATTTAAATAAAACAATAATAGAATTTGAGGCCAGTTTTTGAAATCGGGTTCATTTTTTGAGTTTGAATTATTATTGTTGCTGTATCTATGTAAATGTAGCAGACATGAGACAGTTTATAAATTTTAAATAAATAATAAAATTGAAAAAGGCGCGTACTGATTTTTCATTGATCTAACTAATTTTTTAAATTTTTATTCTACTTAAATTTTATTTATTTCAAAATTTAAAAAATTTACACTTGTCAATTATATTCACACTCATATATAATCTATCGATTACTAGCAATATTAATTTAAACTCGGATAAAAATAAACCCTGTTTGAAAAAATGGCCCTTAAAAAAATTAGTATACATATATTTGATTTTTTATTATTTATTCCCGCAGTATTTATGTTAACAAATAACAAATTTTTTAATTATAATAATAATATTAATTGTTTATTATAATAAACGTACTTTATAATTAAGAGTAATGGTACGAAATATTTCACGGCTTTATAATTAATAACAAATTACTGCAAATCCTATAATTACATTTTGTTTTATATTAAATTATAATTGAAATAATAAATATTGGGGTACTGCATTAAGTTGTTGGGTTGATGATAAGTCTGTTTTTATGATACTGAATTTAGCCATGAGTGCGAATGTAATATGAGCAAAATTTTCAATTACAAATAAATGAATTAAACACTCAAAAATATAAAAATAAAAAAATGCACATACTGATTTTTAAATTCTATAAATGCGCATTTTTTTAATTTTATTCTCTTTTACATTTAATTCACTTATTTCAAAATTAGAAAAATTTTTAATTGTCAGCTACATTTACACTCATAATTTAGCTAACGTCTAATAACTTTTAGATTTTTTTAAAAACGACAAATTACAAAAAAAAAAATATTTTAAAAAATTGCATTTACAGTTTTTTAAATTTTCTACATGTGCATACTTTTAGTTTTTTTTTGTAATTAATCGTTAAAAAAAAATCTAAAATTCTTAATCGTTAACTTCAGGATCATGCTTTTCATTAATTTTGCTATGAATATTATATATGTATTAACCTTATACAAATTTAATAATAAGAAATTTATAATTAGTCATAACATCATCAACAGAAAAAAAAATTACTTATAAATCTTAATGAATTAACGCCAGTTGCCCATTTTGTCACAAACAATTCGTGTTATCGTCTTGCCAGTGCATCTGCCGTATCTAATGCTGTAATAAATAAATTTATTTATTATTATAATAAAAACAATAATAATTAATATAGCTTACCCTTTCCATCACAAGCGACTATTTTAACTTTACGAACGGTAGCCACTTCTTGTACTTCTCTGAACTCGACATCATTCAACATAAAAGTCCAAACGTTATCACAAAATCTATAAGTATTTAATTTTCCAGCCTACAACAAATAGTCATTATTAATTAATTTATATCATGTTAGATTTTGGCCTCATTAGGGTGTCAATAGACATTTGATTCATTAAATTTATTCATTTTCGCGATTTAAAATATTTCCATTGCTAATATCTTCTTTAGTTCTCCATATTATTGATATATATTTATATGAATGAGATTTTCAAAGGATGGCTGGGCAGCACCCAGGCCAGATAAACTATTCGGTAAATTAATTTAAAATTAATTGTGAGATTTATTTAACAATTAATGGAGTGTAAAGACAGACCGGTCGAATTCAGCAGAGTACAGTCTCTGCTGAGTCCTCAGACTAAACAACTTTTCTTTTCATACTGCTTTAATTATACATCAATAAGTTAATAGTGTTGCAACTCAGGTTCCTTATTAGAACATCGAGGCAGTCCAATTCTCATCTACGTACACTTTGTTTTGTCTATGGATAGACTGTATCGACGTTCTAAAAATGTTTAGCGATATTTTCGTTCAAACGGATCAGAAACTATAAATTAAAAATATAATTAAGTAAAGAATTTTATATAATTAAAACAGAATAATAATTTCATCAGTTTAACTGAAGGACAAGTTGACTTTAGATAAATTGTAATTTTTATTAAAGACAACCAGTGACATTTGACTCTAAATTGATTAGACTATGTATGACAATGAAAAAAAAGTATTAATTACGAAATACATTGTATGACTTAGATAGTAAACTTAATTTCAAGTAACATACAAAAAAGCAGAATAGATAATACCATGTAAATGAAATAAAGCATTACCTTGAATGTTAATCGTGATTTGACTCGTGTCGCCAATGCTTGATTGATAGCTTTGTCGAATTGTAATAAAACTTTTAGAGCATGTTGGGGTGTGATTTGTCCAAACTAATTAAATTATAAATAATGAATTAGTATATTTAATAGCAAAAGCAATGAGTGTGAATGTACCAGATACGAGACAATTTATAAATTTTAAATAAATTAATTAAAATTAAAATAATAAAATTTGAAAAATGCGCGTACTGAATTTTAAATTATCTAAATCATTTTTTAATTGTTATTCCACACATTTTATTTATATATTTAAAATTTTTTAAATTGAATTGTCAGGTGCATTTTCACTCACCAAAAACATGATACTGAAAGTAGCAGACATCAGACAACTTTATAATTTTTATTTACAGGTTACTTGTAAATAAAATAAAATTTTTAAAAAATGCACTAAAAGATTTAAAAAAAAATTTATACATACATTTTTTTTTTAATATTGAATTTATTTATTTAAAATAAATAATTTTAAAAATCTGCTGCTTTCAGTATTATATAAAAAACAGTATAAATGTAATTTATATATATAAAAAAATATATTTACCTGTATTAATTCATCTAAACTTTCTTGAAGAGTATTTCCTAATGTCGTATTTCTGTACAATTGATAAGACATTTTTTTTTCTTTACAATAAATTTAATTTAATAATAAATAATTAAACTATTATACGTAATTTAAAATTTATGTCAGGTTATTGGATGATTCAATTATTAATTAATAATAATTGTTAGATTTATTTATTTAAAATAATAATTATATAGATTTAGATAAAGGCAGAAACAGGTAGAAGGCAAAAGGCTCAAGAAAATAATGTATAAACCATGAAGTTAGTGATTACAAATTACTAAATACATGTAAATTAACACGACAAAAAAAAAGTGTTTGCTTGAAGTTGGTTATTTGTTAAACTTTAAGTTATGTCATGAGTAGTGTGAGTGGATGACACTGAAGTTAGCTGACATCTGATAATTTTTTGAATTATTTCAAAACGATATATTATTTAAAAAAAAAAATATTTGAAAAATTGCACCTGTAGTTTTTAAAATTTTCTACGTGTGCTTTTTTTTGTAATTGCTGAAAAAAAAATTTGAAAATTATTAATTGTTTGTTAATTTCAGAATCATGAGAAATTTCAAGTTTTTAATATGTAAATAAATTAATGAAATTTTTAAAAATGCGCGCACTGATTTTTTGAACATTTAAATGCGCATTTTTAAATTTTTATTTTACTTACTTTTTATTTATTTATTTAAAAATTTGAAAAAATTGGCAATTGTCAGCCACTTCACACTCATCTTAAAGTTCCATTTTCATGTAAAACGATTTTCAGTTTCATGAATATTTTTCCCCTCGCAATTTTATGCTCAGCTCATACGCTCTCAGTTATCAGTTTGTATAAAAAAAAAGTATTAGTACTAAATTTGTTATTCTAAATCAAACAATAAATAATTAAATTTTCAAAAGTATTAATTTTGTTATCAACACAATTAAATTTTGAAGTGATTAATTTTTTTTTGTAAAAACAAAATCAATAATTGATGTTCAAATTTTGTTGGTAAGTTATAAGCCGCGCGTGTTTTAATTTTAAATAAACATTTTTGTTTATTTAATTTTTTAAATTCTAGTAAATGTTCATTATTATTATTATTTATTTATTTTATTTAATTATTCATTATTATTTCTTTTACTTATAGTTTTTTTTTTTTTAGGTTAAGTCGCTGGTTTCTGTCAGAATGTAAAAATTTTTTAATTTGTGAATTTTACGAATTATTATAGTAAAATTATTTATTTTAATTTTACACGTAAGTTTATTACTGCAACCATGTAATTAACTAAATTAAAAATTTTTAAATTTATTTGTCTAAAAATCGATTACAAAAAGTAAAACTTAAAATATGCCCGCACAAAATTTTAAAACTTTTATATGCAATTTTTTTATATTTATCATTTTGAAAAAAATCTTAAAATTATTTAACTTCAGTCATTTATTATTTTTAAATTTAATCAAGAAAAAAAAAACAATTGATTAATTACTGATTAATTTAATGATACCGTAAATAGCCAACGTCAATAATTTTTAGATTTTTTTAAAAATGATAAATTACAAAAAAAAATTGCACGTCTAGTTTTTAAAATTTTCTACATGTGTATATTTTTAGATTCATTTTTTTTTAAATTGATCTGTTGAAAACAGTCCGAAAATTGTCCGGTTAATTGTCTGCTAACTTCATGATTTAATTTATTATATTTATTTAATACAGATCCATGGAGTCAATCAACAACATCTTGAATGGATGGTAAACGAGAAATAAATTTTCTGTTTTTATATTATGAAAAATTGGCCATTACTATTAGTCAACATGTTGTACCAGTTATTAAAAAATCTATTTGATTGGGCTGACATAAGACCTCGTAAGCGCCGCGCTGAATGTGAATTGAACAAATTCGAGTACGAAGAGGAAGATAATTATCCAATACCAGCAAAGAGACACTGCTGCAATCACACGATGAAGAACGGACGTGAAGTCATTGAAGTTGAGGATGAAGACGATGATTTTATTGAAATACTAGAAGAATTAAACTGTAAAAAATCACAAAAAAATTATCGGAAAGTGCCAGTGAATATCAGCCGGCACTCGTATCTTCAGCAGAAAAATTCATCATCAAAGAATCATTTATGCAATAATTCCAAGCCATTTTTAGCAACTAAATTTATCAAGAGACGATCACTACAAAATGGCAAATCGAAGAATTTAACAATAAATGAGTCTTACAGACTCAAAGATAAAGAAAAATATGGGCAGTTACTTCAAGATTTTATTCCTCAAAGATTGCAAATATTTAAACCAAAAGAAAATCGTAATCAGCAGCCACAAAATATTGAAGTTATTGATGTTGAAAACGAACAATCATCATCTAAAACACCAGATGTATTTTCAACGCCAAAATTAACTACTCCACTGTCGCAGAGTCGAAGATTATCGACACCTGGATCCAGTAGATACTCAACACCCAATACCTCATACTGGTGTACTCCAAAACCATGGGATAAATCTAGTGTACTACGTTCACAAAAATCAATTGAAGAAATAAAAATAGATAGCGATGACAGTTCTGCTGAATCATCAGCCAACAATTCAATGAAACATAAGAATAATATAGTAGCTGCCCCTAAAATAGTTTTAACAAAACCAAGTCCTAGAGAATTAGTAGTAACGAATACTTTACGAGATAAATTATCAGCTAATGAATTAATGAAGAAAGATTATGTGTCACGTATTAATAAAAATTACAATGAACGTACTGTTCAACGTTGCAAAGAAGCAGAAGAATTAAAACGCGTTGCTGGTTTGCTGTCAAAACAAAATCGTCTATCACGTGAGATAGGACTCGAACAACAATTAGCCGAGTCTATGAAACTACATGAAGAAATACTAGTTGAAGATGATTATGAAGAAGAACCATCACTACCAGAACTAACTCCTGAAATGCTGGATAAAATAACCAGAGCATTGAATCCCAATCCACCGAATCAAGTACTCATTGAAAGCTTCGGTTTAAGAATAACACGAAAAGACATTCATACATTGGCTGGTCTCAATTGGTTGAATGATGAAGTCATCAACTTCTATATGAATTTATTAATAGCACGTGGTGGTACTGATAAATTTCCTCCTGTCCATGCGATGAACACTTTCTTCTACCCGAAGTTATTGTCAGGTGGTCATGCGTCGCTGAAACGGTGGACTAGAAAAATAGATATTTTTGCTAAGGACATTGTCGTGGTGCCAATTCATCTTGGGGTCCACTGGTGTATGTCGATAATCGATTTTCGTGATAAGTCGATACGTTATTATGACAGTATGGGAGGGGAAAATAAAAAATGCTTGTATGCATTGAAGCGGTATCTTGAGGATGAAAGTTTGGATAAAAAGAAAGTTACTTATGATACCAGTGATTGGACATTGGAGAGTATGAAAGATATTCCACAACAGATGAACGGAAGTGATTGCGGTGTTTTTTCGTGTACGTTCGCTGAATTTATTTGTGCTAATCGTAATTTAACATTTTCACAAGATAATATGCCGTATTTTAGAAATAAAATGGTTTATGAAATACTTACTGTTAAACTTTTGTAAAATTATAAGAAAATTTCTTTTTTATTAATTTTGTGGTGAAAAAAAAAATTCTGAATTTAGTAGACGATTAAGAATTTTTGAATTTATTTTTTTCAACTGATCAATTACAAAAAAAAAAAAAAAAATAATAAAAATGTGCACGTGTAGAAAATTTAAAAAACTACAGGTGCAATTTTTTCAAATATTTTTTTTTGTAATTTGTCTTTTTTAAAAAAATCCAAAAATGATAACGATACTAAAGTTAGTCTACGTCATAGTTTTCAGATTTTTTTAAAAATGACAAGACAAAAAAAAAATATTTTAAAAAATTGCACCTGTAGTTTTTTTAATTTCCTATATGTGCATATTTTTAGTTTTATTTTTTTTCTTGCAATTGACTTTAGAAAAAAAAAATTCAAAATTGCTGATTGTCTGTAAACTTCAGGATCATAAAAAAAAAAAAAAAGTAATTAGATAATTTATTTGATCATACTAAAAAAATAGTAAAAAGGTTGAACTTTTTTTTTTATAATATAACAAAAAATAAATTTGAATGTGATCAAATTAATTACATTCATATTGATTTATTTATATAAAACATTTTTTAATATATATTTAAGTGATAAATTAATAGTTTTTGTTTTTCTTAAAATAATTACAAGATTTCCTACTGAAGTAATTATTTAATAATTATCAATAAATTAATTAACTATAAATTGAATAGTAATTTTGAATTAAAAATAAATAAATATAAATTACCCGTGTTATTGTTTATAATTTAGATGTGTAATAAATTTAAATAAACTAGTAATACAGACACAAATATGTTATTTATTTTTCGGTAAGAATCAAGCATGCATTGTTTCTTTTACTTTACATTGTTTACAATAAAAATAGCATAATTTATTATTATTAATATCAATATTATTAAAATTACTTTTTTTACCAGTGTAATAAATTTCATGATAAATTAATTACATTTAATAATTATAATTATTTAAAGGGGGAAAGGGGTCTGAGATACAAAAAAAAGAGGATATCATTGTTAAGCATCATTTCAAGAATATTCTGCTAAATTTTCGTAAAAAAATATTGAAAAATAAGCCAGTGGTAGTGGGGAGAGACGAGTCACTTAAAATTAAAGTCTGCATACCGTCGGCAGAATAACTCATGACTGCTTTGTCTGAAATAAAAAAACCAGAAAGATTTCTTTAGTACATAAGTTTGATGGATTTGAACTAAGGGATAAACAAAAGATTTATTTTTGAATTTTTGGTAAAGGTGCAATCAAAAAACTTTGATTTTTACCAAAAATCACTCCTTTTGTTTAATTAAAAAATAAGTAGTCATTGAAAAAAAAATCCTTCGTTCAAATCTAAGATTAACTTTCGTACTAAAGAAATCTTTTTGGTTTTTTTTATTTCAGATGAGGCAGTCATGAGTTATCCTGCCTACGGCATGGATACTTTATTTTTGAGTGACTAAAAAAAAAAAAATCACAAAAATAAGCTCTTTTTTTTTATCTCAGACCCTTGTCCCCCTTAAATTTTAATTTAAAACAATCGATCATTGATCCATGAACTTTTTTTTTTAATTAAAAAATAAAGTTCGGAATAATTTGGACGGGTATTTTATTTTTAAAATTAAAATATCTAACAATTTTTTTAAATCTCAAGTTTTTTTTAACAAACAAAATGTGCGTTAATTTAAAAATATTTATGTTCATTATAAGTAATTTATAATATTTTTTTAAAATGTAAAACAATGAAGCGCGAATGAGATTAATTATAAAGAAGACATGTAGATGTTACGATTCAATATTATGTTTAGGTGTAAGTTTTATCCTTTATGGTGTATATAAGCGATTAATCCTTATATTAATTATATTTCTATACATATTACTTGTACAATGACTTATATTTTCATTCAATAACACGAAATATCTAAATATTCATTATTTAGACTTACAGTCAGATTTTTTAGTGTCATTGAGCTGCTCTTATTCACTAAAATTATTATTATTATTATTTATATTATTATCATTATATTTAATCCATTATTTAATTAATAATTTACTCTATTAACTATTACTTTTTTTCAAGTTAATTGTAATTGTGATTAAATTAAATATGTCTCAAAATAAATTGATTTTGTGATATAAACTACACGTCATATATTTTTATGTTTTAAATAAAATTTACATAGTTATTATTCAGTAGTATAAATGTTTCTAAAGCTTTTTCAAAATTTATAAATTAAGGACGTGCGAATAATGGTTGAATTCATTATTATTATTAGTATTTTTACAGGCGTAAAAAAACCGTTTTAAAAAGATTCAAAAAAAGTTCATTATGTGGACTTTTGAACCTAAGACAGATTAGAACTTCAAGTGGAATTTTTTTGATTTTGACAAAAAAAAGTTTATCTAGGATTTTTAGGAGCAAAATTTAAGTAAAATAAGAAAATTAAAAAAAAATATTTTTACCTGTTTTAACCCTTATTTAAAAAAAAAGTTCCCATTAGAAACCAGTAGTTTCTTCAGAATCAAAAAACGTTTAAATTAAAGGTTTTTGTAGTAAAAATACTTTTCGAAATATTTGTTTTAAAAAGGTTTTTTTTTTTTTACTCAAAATTCGTACATATAAAATCTTGAATAAACTTTTTTTTTTACTATCAAAATTACAAAAGTTCCATTCAAAGTTATGATCCGTCTCAAGTTAAAAAATATATAGAATTTTTTTTGAATCTTTTTAGAACGAAGTTTTTACACAGGTATTATTGAATCAAACTTGGATACTCGGTTCGGATTTCGAATATTAAATTTCCAATTAATAGCACTCAACTTTTATTACACTAAACTAGTGTATAATAAATCGCGCTAGTTTTTTATTTATGTCGGGTAAAAATCAGAGGGCGTGAAAACATAAAAGTTCAAAAACTAAAATAATTCTATTGACTTTTTCCTATAAAAGTTTTAAATTGTCACACCCACGTACATACAGAAAGTTATATATAAACATAAATCACTTTGCAAATATTTAAAATAGCTTTCGAATGTATGGAGACATTGACATCTTTTGTAAATTCAATTTTATCAAATCAGTAAGTGATAATTTTCTTCTTTTTTTAAAATTTTCAATTTTATTGACAAGTTTAAAATAAAAAATTATTTTAGTTTTTAAAATTTAATATTTTACCGCAAATTTTTCCATTTAGCTCGATAGTATGAGTTATTTTCACACCCCTAATTTTTATGGTAATTAATAAAAAAAAAAAATTCTGCTAACATGTCATACTTTTAATAATTATGATTATTTTTATATGGAATTAACATATTGATTAATAATATATGTATATTTAAAATTGAATCTAATTATATATACACTGTTATATAATAAACAATATAATAATGGATAATAAAAATAGCGTTAGATTAAAAAATTTTATGTTTTTAAGGTAAATATTTACAGTAAGCTAAATATCATTGTTATGTGGGTTTTATAATAACGAGGGAATAAAACATAAATCTAATGCTAAAAAAATATTATCGTTTGTTGCTTTCATTTGATCAATAAGGGCTCAAAATAAATAAATAAAATAAATTTTAAATAGTTTAAATAAATAATAAATTCAAATAAATGAAAGCTAATTTTTAACACAGATAATTTTATGTTTTTATAAATTTAAAATTAATCTCACTCAAATTTTACAACATAGTCAAAATTTTATAATTAATTGTCTTTTTTAAATAATTATTATTCCTTTAATTTAAATTACGTAAACAAAGAAATTTATAGAGAGAAAAACCTTAAAAATACTAGAATTCCATTACATTTATATTTACACAGAAATAAATTTTTACTCACTCCAGGAAATTTTTTGCATTTTTATAAAAAAAAAAAATTCTTGGGGTGAGAAAAAAATTCTTGTGCCAAGAAATTTTTTCCAGATAAGAAAAGTTTTGTCTTTAACTCATAATGCAAAATATTTCTTGTGCCAAAAAATTTTTTTTTCTGTGTATATATATTTATGTATATATATTTATATATATATATATGATGTGGATCATAAAATTAGTTTGGCGACTTTTAGGATATACGTCTAATTATTTAATTGTGACAATCGTGTGCATTTTTAAAAATTTTTTAGTTATCTATTTATAAGTGAGTGATCAATAACGTAAATCTATTTGATCGAACGATGAAAATGCAATAATTATTACAGTAATTTTGTTATTATTTTTTGTTTTTTAAACATAATAAAAATAGTACAAAAAAATAAACATAATCACAGCTTAATTGGCAGGCAGCAGGCGGACATTTTGGTCAGGCACATACTGCCTTAACTCGATTTTAATCTTCTCAATATATATCTTCATTTTTTCGTATTTTTTAAATTTACTTTTTAATTTTTCCAACAATTCATTCTGTAACGGCTATTATTTATTAGCCCGCTAAGTCTTTACGATAAGATTATTTACTTAAAAATCTTAAACGTAGTCATTGGTTCCGGGGCTAGTTAGGGGTTCTTGTGCCTATAAAATATATAAATATACAATAATAAATAATGTGTAACATATATGTATATATATTAGACTGCCAAATAAAATAAATATTTTTTTTTCGGTTCCATATGAAAATTACGTTGTATGGAAAAAAATTGGATACCAAGTCCTCCAACTTAATTTCAAAACGCGCGCTCACTTAAATAAAATTTCGAATTAAAATTTAGACTTAAAGTTCATATATCCTTAAATATTTATTTTAGAGAATTGACTTTTATGAACTTTTTTATAGAAGACTAAATTTCCTACAAAAATTGTCTAGACTTTTTTTGTGAAAGTCAACCATTTACAAGTTAACAACAAAAAATTACCAATTTCATGGGAAATCAGACTTTCATCAAAATTTCAAATAAAATACGTTAATATGGGGCTGAGTTTTATTCAATAATAAGCATGGAAAAACTGCAACACGTTATTCCAGTTCTTA
Source organism: Microplitis demolitor (assembly GCF_026212275.2). Lineage (NCBI taxonomy): Eukaryota > Metazoa > Arthropoda > Insecta > Hymenoptera > Braconidae > Microplitis > Microplitis demolitor. The sequence continues at coordinate 4,123,020 of NC_068551.1, read as the reverse complement.
AAATTGAAATTGAGCTCAACATTGTACTGAATTTTTATTTTAGCAACCAAACAAGATTTCCAATGGGAAACGAAAAAAAAATGTTCATTTCAAGCAGAGCACTCTAATGTATATATTTGTTAAAACAAAAAAAATAATAATATGAACTTACTTCTTCGCCAACGGTTGCCGTAGGTAAGGGGAATCTATTTTTTTCGAGACTAAATTGATCTTCGGTAGTTTTCCTGTACACTGGATTATCGAAATTCATACTTGTGACATTGCGATGTAGATAATGCCTGTAGCATAATACTGCCACCAGTGCAAGTAATAGAAGACCTAAGGTTACAACACCAATAACTATACCAGCAACCAGTCCAGGATCTGTTGGCTCGGTGCCGAGATTACTGTTTCCGTTAGTATCAACTACATCCGCAGCTCCTGAAACTACAAATCTCATTTATTATACAATATATTATTTAAAACATGACAATGTAGTTTTGTTAATAATTAATATTATACAATGTCATGACATTACATAAATATTTAATACTATAAATGTTTTAAACATTACTTTCATAACAATAATAAATAACACTGGTCATAATCATTTAATTAAAATCTTAAGTGAACCCAATAAATTACTGCTTTTTAAATAAAATAATTTTTACTTAAAAACCCAAAATAAATTTAAAAAATATAAAATTTTAATTATGCTATAACTACCTCATTTAAAGTAATATTTATTTTACTCATTAAACTATTGCCCAAGTACTTACCCGTTGTTGAAACAACAGGCTCTAATTTTCTGAATGGTCGCGTAGATTCTTGTGTCGTAGGTTCCGTTGTTGTTGTTACTGATGCATCCCAATTAAAGATTTTTTTGTTTTCATGCATCGCCGATGCAAATAATAAATGCAAAATAATAAAAACAATACATAATAAATATTTGAAATAATAAAAAAATATAGGGGAGGCAAAATGGGGTACTAAATTTTCAGGGATATAAATTGAAAAAATTTTGAGCTACTGTTAAAAAAAAACATTTTTCGCGGGTAAAATTGAGTACTCTCTCAAAAGACGAAAAAAAAATTCTGGATATTAAATAAATTTTCTGTAAGAAATTTACATAAAGAAAAATTACAGGTCCCAAAATAAAAGTCATTAACATTTTTCGACTGACACTGAATTTTTTAAAAAGTATAACACTGACTTTAAATTGTTAGTTTTTTAATTATTACTCACTAATTTTTATTAACTTCAAAGTAGAAGATTTTAGTTGAATATTAAAATACATCTAAAGTAATTTAACCCGGAGTTCTTTTATTGTAAACGAATAAGAAAAAAAATCAAATTTATTTCATACTATTTTTTTACAAAAACAAAATTTTTCGAAAACGTAAAAAAAAAATTCAAAATAATGTTTCCTTATATTTACAGTAATGATTTTGGAATGTTTAAACATTACAAAAAACTAAAAAAAAATTTCTTATAAAATTTTGGGAGTACTCCATTTTGCCCCCCCCCCTTTTTTCCTCTTTTAAAAATTTTAATTTAAATGAATAAGCATAAGATTTTTTTTTACAAAAAGTATATAAATCATTACCCATTAATTAGCATGCACTAAAATATACTTTAAATTCATTCCTCAATATAATATTTAATTGCGTAAAATGCATATAAGTGTAACTTATATCTATATTGAGGTACGGGCATATTAAATGTATTCGAAGCAAGTAATGTAAAGTGAACAAGCTCTGCAAGCTTGACAGAATTAACTTACCGTTCTCGACACACATTAGACCATCGGGTAATAATCTTAACCCGTCAGGACAAGCGCAACTGAGCACCGGCGATCTAGAATTTATTTTTGGTGCTGGTAAACACAAATGACTACAGTGTCCATTAACAGCTTGACACTGATTAGTACCGTCAGGTTGTCGATATGGATGATAAACATGAACAACCATTGGATTTTGTAATGATCTAAGTGGCGTTACTGATTTAACTTCTTTTCCCGTAAATTTATTGGCTTTAAATATAGACTGTTTGTCCCAATCGGACCAGTAAACATAATCTTCAAAGGTAGTTATACTAAATGGATGTCTCAAATTATCTTGTGAATATAAAACAGTACGTCTTCCAGTACCATCGTAATTACAAGTTCCGATAATATGTAATTTAGCGTCAACCCAGTACACTTTTCTACCAACTAAATCGAGCGTTAAACCATTCGGCCAAGTGACTTCACTACCAACAATCACCTAAATTAAAATAAAAAAATAAATAAATGATACTGATACTCTCGTGTTAAAAAAATTACTTCCAAAAAGTTCGACCTGTGGAACTTCTTAACTTGTGGCGGATTAGAACTTTTAGTGGAACTTTTTTTAGCTTTTGCAATTTTGGTAGTAAAAAAAAAGTTTATCTACGCGCAGAGAATTTTTGAGTAAAAATTACCTATAAAGTTTGGTACTGTGACATCTAGTCAGTAACTAAATTTAGAGGATGCTGTTAGTAGAAATTGCACTTTATTCACATGCTATCGAGTAGTATATTTTACAATGTGCATGGAAAACATTTATATATTTACTACATGTCCTTAGTATCAAACTTTGTGGGTATTTTTTACTAAAAATTTATCGCGTGTAAAATTTTATATGAGCGAAATTTGAGTCACAAAAAAACGTTTTCATTAGAAAGCAATTTCCCCATAAGAATAAAAAAACATTCATAAAAATTTCCAAATTATAATTTTTTGAATTTTTTTGTTAAAACAATTTCATTTTATTATTTAAAAATTTAAAAAATTGTCAGATGTCCGCCAACTTTACTGTCATTCATCTTTTTTCATTTAAAAGTCACCCATATACGAACTTTTTTTTTCTTACTATCAAAATTACAAGATAAAAAAGTTTCACTCGAGGATCTAATCTGCGTCAAGTTTAGAAATTCCACATGTCGAATTTTTTTGTAATTAATTTTTTCTACACAGGCTTAGAGAGAGAATAAATTATTATTATTATAATAATCCAGGTTGTAAAATATATACCGATCGATGAGATCCATCCATTCCAGCTCTTTCAATGCGTGCCTCATCACCCCAATCTGTCCAAAACATCCATCCCTCTAGTGGATTTAACGCAATAGCTCTCGGCTCTTGTATTTGATCCTTTATCAATGTTTTACGCATATTACCTTCAAAATTAGCTAGCTCAATGGTATTCTTGCCAGCATCCGTCCAGTAAATATGATTATAAATCCAATCAACGGCAAGCCCATCAGTTGTCGTTGAATCTTTATCAATGACCACCGTTCTTTCATTACCTTCATCAATGGGAGCTTTGTAAATTTTTTTCTCATGAACATCACTCCAAAATATCATCCCCGTACGAAAGACAAAATCTAATGCCGTTGCCATTTTTGTGTTGTTAACAATGGCCGTCATTTCTTGTCTGTCAAGAGCAACTTTTCTGATGTCATGTCGCCGGGCGAATAAAAGACTAGCATGACCCTCGGCGGCTTTACAACGCGTCACATTCTTTGGATCTCTAAGATAACCGCGTGCACATGAGCATTTGAATGTACCCTTTTCGTTGAAACAATATTGGGAACAACTTCCGGGTTCAAGACACTCGTCTATGTCTGGAGAAAAAAAAAATTCATTTTAATTAATAATAATAATTAGGGTGGTAAAAATACAATTTTTTTTCTCGGAAAGTTTTCTCAAAAGTTTCTACTAGATATAAAAATTAGGAGTTTCCGCATCGCACTTTTCCATTTTTCATAAGAATAAGATGAAAATAATTTTTTTGCGTCTTCTGATTTTTACAACTAGCTAAAGATGCATCGTAGGAAAAATCTATAGACATATTTTTGTAGGGAATTGAATACTTTACAAAAAAAGTCTCTTAACATTTTTTGACAAATACATCTGTTCAAAAGTTAGAAAAATCAGAAGAAAATAGAAAAGCACGATGCGTTAATATTAAGAGCTCTAATTTTCATAGGCGTATTTTTATATCTAAATGAAATTTTTGAACCTATTTCTGAGAAAAAAAAATTGTTTTTTTTTAAACAGCCTACTAATTATAGTAAATGATGATAATGGAGATGGCGATTGATAAGTATGGATGTATGCTAATTTGATTGGATGGGGTTTTGATAGATTATTGGATAGTAATTTATGATATTAAGTAAGAGTATATGTAAATGTATGTAGATAATAATCGTAGGTGGTATTTAATCTCACTTACCGTCACACGTACGATTATCGATGAGCCGGTAACCAGGTCGACAGGCGCATCTGTAACCGATTGGCATATCAACACATATTTGTGTGCATTCCCCGTTGTTTTTCAAACATTCATTGACACCACATCGCTCTTGGCTCTCATCTTCCCAACCAATACAGTCTGGTTTCTTGTCACATACACGATCCAATGGTATACAAGAGCCTTCACTACACTCAAATTGTGTATGTGAATCACAGGGCGATGCTTTTGTCGTACAATTTTTCTCATCACTGCCGTCTTTACAGTCGGGGTTTCCATCGCATGATAAGTGCCCTAGATAAACAAAACAATACGTATTGTTGGAAAGAAAACAATAAACAAAAAAAACCGGCTATATACGATACGAAAATAAATATAGAAAATACAGGAATAACAAGACCGATAACAATAATAATACTCGGTATAAATGTCAGTATGATAATAAAAAGTATCTACCTAAAATACATGTCCGATCTCCACACTGAAATTGATCAGAACGACATGTTACGTTATGACATCTCTCTGGAGACTCATCCGAACCATTCGGACAATCTTTTCCATTATCGCAAACCCAAGTACGGTGAATGCAAGTTAGATCATCACAGCGAAATTCGTGCTCAGCACAGTGGGTAGGTCCGTCTACTTTTTTACACCCTTCCTCGTCTGAATGGTCCGAGCAATCATAATCACCATCACATCTCCAGCGTAATGGGATGCAGTTTCCCAAAGCGCACGTGAAATCGGTGTCAGGATTGCATGTTACTGGAGGACAATTTTTTTCGTCACTTCCATCATCGCAATCCTCGTCTTTATCGCACACCCAATTGCTTTGAATACATTTTTTGTTGGCACATGTGAACTGATCCGAGCGACATGTGTCATCTGATAGAAATTCATTTATTATTATTAATATTTTAATATTTTTTTTTTTATAATTAATTATGTATACAATTGTTGAAATAAAAAATTTTTCCAACAAAATAAGTAATTAGCTGTCTAATAATTTTTTGATTTTTTAAAAATTATAAATTACTAAAAAAAAAAATATTTTCAAAAATTGCACCAATATTTTTTTTTATTTTCTACATATGCATAATTTTCTTTTTTTTTTCTTTTAAATTTAAAATTGTGAACTATCTAGTAACTTCAGGATCATAAAAAATTTCTAATTACACTTGTAAAAATTTAAATATTATATTGTTGGAAAAAAATTATTTAACTAATATACATATTTAACTTTTTATGTTAAATAAAAGTAAAGTAACAAAACAGATAACAGAGAAAGAGAAAAAGAGAAAATTAGACAGAATAAGCTGACTACAGACTAAAAATTAAAAAAAAAAAAGCACAAATAAAATGTTATTCAAATTTATTTATTATTTAAATGACAAATTTACCACTCAATAATCACCACTGATATTAATTATATATATATGTGTATATATAAATAGTCTATGAATATATTACTTAATATTCACTAGCTTTGAACGTACGAATAAATACTGTGATAGTAATTTAAATATTTTTTATTATTTTAAAATTTTATTATTTAAATATCAGTACGTGACCGAAACAGGAAATTCGAGAGAGTTTGCTTTCACATTAGCAACGATAACAGTGGCATGTAAATATATACATGGAATTACATGATCTACAATATATATTCAACAGGCAATATAAAAGCACTGCAAATATCTACGGAAGAGACAACAGCCACCCAATAGTTAATATAGTAATTAAACAAACATTGTTAATATATATTAATAAATATAATAAATTAGTATATTTAATAGTAATTTAATACCATTAGTTATATTATGATACATTAAGTTATAGGTAAATTAATGTAATAAATTGATAAATTCATTTCCATAGCAAATATATATCAAATAAACTGTTGAAAATTTTCCTCGATATTCAAAGCAAAATACTTGATTTATTAAAGTTAAGTTACAAATTTAAATCTATTAGAAATATAAAATATTTATATATGAGTATTAATTAATTTACTTAATCGTTATTACATAAATATTTTATTTTTATATTACTTGAAATTTCTAGTCATAAATGTCATAAAAATTAAAATCACAATCTATTTTAATTTATTTTAATTAAATAACTGCTTTTTTACTGTCCGTAATTAAATTAATTTTGAGTACTATTAATTTTAAAGCTGACAGTACTTTGAAAAACCAGAATTTAAATTAAAATTTTTTTTTATGTGTAATTAGATTTTACATGCAATAAATTTCATAGCAAGACTAATAAACTGACAATTATCAAAAATTAATTGAAGATGTTTTCCAAAAAAAAGTTTGTACTATTTTTAAAATTTTTTGAATTGACATCCAATCGAATTTTTTTGATTAATCACCTACTTGGAGGGAAATTTACGATAACAGTTTTAATATATGATGGGAATGGTTCCCATAACGGTTACCGTAATAGTATGGGAACGATTACCATAAGATTTAAAAATTTCTCATATTATGGGAATTATTACCATAAAATATGATATAGCTTACCATCGGACATAAGAACCGTTCCAAGGTGAATATAGTATTTATTATTATGTAACGTTGGAACTATTTCCATGAGTATGGTAATCATTACCATAAGATACAGGAACTATTATCATAATTATAGGAATTGTTCCCATAGTTATGGAAACTTCCGAAAAATTACAGCATACATCCCATAATTCCAAGTAATTATTACCGTAACGGTATGGGATGATATTTCATAAACGTACTAAGAACCCTTACCCATACTTTTTGGGAAAAGTTTCCATAAGTATGGGAGCAATTCCTATCATTATGGTAACAGTTTCCATATCGCATGTGAAAGAATCATGGTAATGATTACCATACTCATAGGAATAGTTCCTACAAGCAAATAGTAACCGATACTATAACCACATTGTAATGGTTCCTAAGTGTATATGGGAATAAGCCCCTTATATTATGGTAACTATTCCTATAATACTATTGTAAACATAACCATCATATTATGATAATGGTTACCATAATAGTATGGTAATCATTCCCATAATGTATGGAAATTATTACCATAATATTACGGTAATGATTACCATAATATTATGGTAACCGTTACCATAATATTATGGGAATAGTTACCACAATAGTATGGGAATGGTTACCATAATATCATGGTAATAATTCCCATAATATTTAGAAATTATAATAATTTTTTTTTGTATATCACAAAATTTTAAGTATACAAAAAAAACGCTTATTACAAAAAAAAATTTATTATAATTTCTAAATATTATGGTAACAATTAACATAATATTATGGTAACCATTACTATAATATTATGGTAACCATTATCATAGTTACATGGTAACGATTACCATGATTCTATAGGAACTATTCCGATACCATATGGGAATTATACCCATAATTATAGGAATGATTACCATAATATATATGGGTGCCGTTCCTATAATCAACATTTGAAAAAACCGGTTACCATGCAGTATGGGAACCATTCCCATAATATATTGTAACTGTTACTACAATTTTCTCTCCGTGTAGTTTTAAAAATTTTATGAACAAATCAATATTCATGTAAAATTAATAACGTTTGTTAGATTTCATTGATACCTTTTAAAATATATGAAATTTTGAACAATGTAATTAATTTAACAGAGTCATGGTTGTTAAAAGCTCATGCATATAGTCAATAAATTGGCATAGAAGTGGTAATGAATATTTGTTGAGTGTGCTTTCGTGTATCCTTGAGGGTTGAAATACATGATATGAAGCAAACAGTACAACGTAGAAGTTGTACTACTACTAGTACTAGTACTACTACTACTACTTCTACTATTACTACTGCAGACTGCTATACATTGAATTGCTAAGTATTCGAGATCGATAGTTCTATCCTTGAGGGAAAATATATATTATATATTATATATGGATGAATGTATATGTATGAAGATAATGAGATAGTAAATAGTATAAGGGTATGATAGGTAGTGTTATTATACAATAAGACTGCATTTGGATGATAATCAAGGTACAGAAGGTGCGATTGTTAAATTGAATATATAGATTTTAAGTGAGTAATAATAATAACAGAGGCATTAATGCTGGATGCATATTAAGCAGCTTACTGCAGTCAGCCTCATCAGAACCATCTGAGCAGTCCGGGTTATCGTCGCACATCCAAGCCAGTGCCACACATTCGCCATTCCCCGAACGGCATGTGAACTGATCCACTGTACAATTTTTCGTATCTATAAATGCCCAAATTATTTATGATAATATTATTAATATGTTGTGATATAAATTAATATGTATTTATTATTTTAATAGTCATGATATGTGATTTATATATTTTTAATTTATGATATAAGATATATTACCAATTAATTATTTCAATTATTAGTTTTTTATGATAACGAGAATTTGAAATTCCCGCCCCCGCTTTTTCAAAATATTAAGTGACAGCCAACTGTCATCGTATTTAAATTTGATTAATTAATTTAAAAAATTTTGCAGATATAAATTTAAAAAAAAAAAAAAATTACTTTGAATTGTTATCAATTAGGAGTAAAACGAAATTTGGTAATAAAATTTAGCCGACAAAATTTAAAAATTCGAATTATAAAATATGATTTTACTAAAATTTAAAAAATTTCGTTTCACCCCTAATTGATAATAACTGCAAGTAATTTTTTTGTAAATTTATTTTTTGGCGAAATTGCAACTACGTTTCTTTTTAATTAATGCTACAATTTCTTTTTGAATTAATTGATAAAATTTGAATACGATTGACAGTTCAAGGTCATCGAATATTTTTAAAAAGTGGCGGGAATGCCCTTCAATAGAATAGATTTTTAAAATTTTTAATTATGAAATTATTTTTAAAAAAATTCAATTTTACGAAATTTTATAATTAAATTTTGAATTTTTATACATTTCATTAGTATATGTTTTATATGATTTATATATTAATAAATAATATATAAATATGACACCGATTAATTATTAACCATTAATTCAAATGTTGAGAAAAATAAAAAAATGTAGAAATTAATTTTTTTTTTAATTGAAAAAATAGTTTTTTAAAATTTATAAGTAAAAAAAAAATTTTATTGATTAATCTTTTTAAAAAAAAAATGTCAATAATGATAGCTTACGTGTGGTTATTAACTGGAGCAAATAAAGTACATAAAATATTATATAGTTATACTTTAGTTAAAAAGTTTATTTCATGGTCACTCGAATGACTTTCATGAATATTTAAATATTTAAATTATATGTTACGTTAAATTTATTTGAAATTTTAAAAATCGATATACAAAAATTTTCTCAACATTTTCATGCAATTATCCATTATTTTTAAAAATAAAATTAAATATTAAATTGTTAAAAGTAATCCCTGAAAAAAATAAATTTATGGATAAAAAGTTGTCAGATGAAAATATAATCGCAGTTAAGCCAATCATCTATTCCGTAGTGGGAAAATAAATCTAAAAATCAAAATAAACACTCTCTCATATTAATATTTAAAAAAATCAAATATATAATATAAACATAATATATATATTATTTATTATTCTCTTGTCTCTGACGCTGAACCGTATTATTATCATCATCGACCCAGACACCGATCGATAAACTTACTGTGACAATTTATTTCATCAGCTCCATTCTGACAATCATTTTGATGATCACAAATCCAGAATTTAGCGATACATTCACCTGGGCTACATTGAAATTCAGTATCTCTATTGCAGGGTATTCTTCCTTTGTATTCAATTTTATCAAACAAATCAATTATTATATTAAAAATATTACTAACAAAATTAATTAAATTCAAATTACATAATTACTATACACTGAGAGAAAAAAAATTTAATTTAAATAATTTTTTTTTTTGTTTCCATAAATACTTAAAATAAGTAATTTTTTTTTCTAAAACCTAATAGATAATTCTTGTTTTAAGAAAACTATTGCGACACTTTCCAATCATTGAGACTTTTGACAGTTTTCATATTATAATTTTTGAATTACGTTTCATTACTGGATAGCAACATCTTCAGATTCATTTAAATTAATATGAGTTCAACTGTAGCACCTGTCGGAGATTTACTCGGAAATATATAATGTATGCGATGTAAATTTGAAGTTGTTTTGACGTAAAAGTTCTGAATCGTTATTATTTATATTCCCGAAAATCAGAACGTTCTTCGTGCAACAGAAAAAAAAATCTACTGGATGCTGGTATGTCAGCCGAAAATCTTAGATCACTTCCAACCTCCAGAACTGTCCCTTAAGTTGCCCTAATTAATTAACTAACATTAATTTTTTTTATTTTCGTTGTTCGACAAACGCTCTGATCTTTAGGTACATTATTGTTTATTCTAGTCTACACTTTTGAAAATTAAAATAATCGGAGCTTCACATCTAAACTAATAAGTAATTAAAACACTTAAATCAACCATTTTTTCTTGAAAATATAAATTTTTTTCTCTCAGTGTAGGGGAAACCGGGGCAAGACGGCCCACCTGAGCCGATTATTATTCTCAGTGGCTTTTAACCATCAAGTCGATTTACTCTCGTCCAACTTTAACTCAATTCACCAAAATTTTGGTGAAGCTCCTGAAAAAAATTTTTTTTAGGGCAAGACGGACCCATCCGAAAAAAAATGAAAAAAAATTTTTTTTTTTTTAATTGTACAAAAATTTCCCGCATTATAAATGTTTATATTTTTTTCTTTAACACCTGTATTTACTTTTATATTACTCGAAATAACCTTTTTTGATATAATACGAGTAATTTGTTCACTTCTGTAGAAAAAAATTGTTTTAATTTTTTTCCAAACGATTGTTACTGTCTCTCCTGTCATGGACTGTATTCGGAATCAAAAGAATCATGGATTCAATGTCAAAAATGTAAAGAATGGGCTCACGATTCCTGTGCAGGAGTTGACGAATGTTTTTCCGATATGTACATTTGTGAATATTGTGAAGATTAATTAATAATACACTTAAATTAAATTTAACATCTAAAAAAGTATTTTTGTTACATTTTAATAGTTAATGTTGTTAATTTTATAAATATATTATTCATAATGTTACATATAATAATTACAATTGTTCTGTTGAATTCTATAACAAATTATATGAATAAATTAAAAGTTATTTAATAGAAAATAACTTAATTGATTAATAATTATTTTTCTATTGAATAAAAATTTGATTATTGGTATTTTTAACTTTTTCAAATGCTCTATTTTACTCCAAATCCATAGAATTAACCAAAAAATGATATTTCTATTAAATTAATCATGACTAGGTTATAATAATATGAAATACATTTTTTTTAGAATTTTTGAGTGGTTCATTTTGCTCCTAGTTTCACGTCTGGGCTAAAAATGAGTAAATAATCTGAATTTGTGATAATTAAAAGAAAATAAGAAAAAAAAAAATAGTTAATTCTTGAGGTCGGCCTTTTTGCCCCAGGGGCCGTCTTGCCCCGGTCTCCCTTACATTACATTATACTTATATATTTATTAATTGACTTAAACTATTAATAAAAAATAAATGGCGCCGTTAAAAATATACAAAGTGATAATTTAAATCCATAAAATATATAAACTGACTTTTCATTGCATCATCGATGGCTCGTAATCAAACTAGTAATTAGAGTGGAACTATGATCTCAATCTGTTTTGAAGTGAACGCAAAAACAAATGACCCGTAAACTTGTCTAATAAAATTATTATTAAGGAATAATTTAAATAATTTAATTTATATATAACTCCATACATATTTAAATAAAATATAATTACAAAACAAAGTTAATAATAAAATTTAATTAATTTGTCCGTAATTACTTATAAATAATTAATTAACATTCAATTTTACTTGATTTAATTTAAACATATTTATTATTTATTAAATATCAAATAACGCGTAGTAATTGAATGATATATTTGTAAATAATAATCATTAATAAAATAAAAATAATAAATATTATTATAACTGTGTTGAATATTGTATTATTAAGTATTTTCATTTCACTCTATTAATATTTACTTTGAAAAGTTGTACTGAGTAAACTCTTAATAAAACCATCTAAAGAATTCAATCAGATAAAATAAATATTGCATTTAAATTGCTCGAATATTTAAATAAAATTGTGCAATCTATTATTCTTAATGATAATAATGACCAATGAATCTCTTAAAATAACAAAACAAATACTATCATTTCATATATTATCATATTTATCAATTTATTTATTTATTTATTTATTTATTTATCTATTTTTTCGACTGTTAGTTTGAAATAATAATTTTAAAACAACGTGTTTATGGTAAGATAAATATTATTATAGCAAAATAAATATAAAAATATATATGTTGGAAAATACTTGTGATAATATATTTAGTATATGCTCTTGCTGCTGAATAAGCTAAACAATTTTACTATCTCCGCTGGTCTCGGGCTGCTATTGTACGCTAACTTTGAATTATATCCTGCAGATATAGTTATATATGTGCTATATATATATGTATCATGTATGGATTTAAAAGTATAAAGGGAAAAAAAAGTTTTTTTTTGTGTACTCTTGACATATTGAATTTTTTATTAATGAAAAAATGTAAAGTGCTCGGATGTATGGTTTGATAAATGCAAGTGCGTGTTATAATTGAATTTATCTTCTGTACTGAAGGTTAAGTATGTAGTAAATATGTGTATATATATAGTTATCTATGATTTTTAACTGAAAGTTACACATGTATACGAAAATATATAGCTTGCACTTTGACATAGAAGATCGCTCGATTGGCCCTCGTTATCATTAACCCGGCTACTTCCTGCTTTCGTATTCTATGCAAATATATACCTCAGTATACATTTATACTGATATTTTATCAAACTTTATGTATCTACATTAATAAATTAAATAATTTTATAAATTAGAGCAAAAATTTTTCGCTTCATTTCATTACTCGTTTTTATTTTTATTTTTATTTTGATCCAGTAAAAATTTTGATCCACTGTAAAAAAAATTTCCGGATTCGGTGTAAAAATTTTGGTGTAAAAATTATATAAAAAATTTTTTTAATATTTAAATTAAATTAATGTAGTCCTTGATTAAGAAGTTAAAAATATTCAATGATCATTAATCAAAATTATAACGAGTAATTTAATGGTGTAAAAAATTATATTACACCGTATTAAAATTACACGGATAGATAATTTACACCATGAGAATTTTACACCACACCGAGAAAAGTTCTCGGGGGCCATTTTCACCCAAAATTTTTTACAGTATACGTTTGTATAAATATTAATATCACTAATAATTTTAAATAATTAAAAAAAAAAATTACGATTAAAAATATCAAAAAATGCAATGTGTAAAAAAAAATATTTAACTTACGGCATATAGCAGGATCCTCATCCGAACCATCATAGCAATCACGCTCGTTGTCACATTGCCAATTTCCTGGTATACACTTGCCGCTCTTGCACTTGAATTCAGTTTGGTTGCATGATTTTGCTGTAAATATATGATCATCATGATCAAAACCATACCCAATTGTCGTACAACACAATATTATTAAATAATAACACACGTAAAATAATAATAATTTATATCGTAACATTTTAAATTATTTATTTATTAAAACCACAGTCTACATTTACGTTGCCGAGTAAAAGAAAAAATATTTTTTTTTATTTTTCATTAATAAAATATTTAAAAAAAAAAACCGGAAAAATTTAACGCGTTGATGGTTCTGCGATGGGAGTCGCGAAAGCTGTAAGTCGTCGCCGCGTGCGAACCTGGCTTATATATAGCCTCGGAAGGAGGCATAACACACATGTATACTCTTAAATATATACATGTACATAACATACACATATATGTATGTGGTATGTGTATGGATCTATAGGGTGACGATGGTGTCGAGGTTTCTGTGTAGAGAAGCAGATCAAACGATCTATTATCACGCGCGCAAGGATCCTTCTTCCCCTAGGGACAGTTCAGGCTCCTTGAGTTTCTCTGATCCTTCTACTTGTCTATTTGTCTCTAGGTCTTTCAGTCTCAGTTTCAGACTCAGATTCCGATTCAGTCTCAGGTCTTAGCAGGTACCTGCTACTAAACTGAGAGTAAGAACACAGGAGTGATGTGAGGGTTGTATAAGAGCCTTTACTCTCTCGATCTATTCAAGTATAACCAACTTCAACTCTCTAAGGATTCTTGACGATAGTGTTGAGTATTACAGGCATGTCTATCGGTCAAACGACTTCTTATCCAACACTTTGAATTCTCTCAAACGTTTTTTACTCAGTAACTATCTTTTATCTCACATACATACGTGCTATTATCATTTATTTAATGTGATGTGAGAATGGTAATATTTAATATGAGAGCCTTTAAGACGAGATTAATCTATTCTATAAATTAATTAGTAAAAAAATAATTAGTACGATACAAAAATATATGTTATATAATGTTGAGATAATTAAAGTTAAATCATTTTTTTTATTTTACTTTTTTTAATCATCTGTTTATTTATTTATTTTAAAATGAGAGGTCAGTATATATTCTGGTCAACTGGGGATTTGCTGGATAAATGGAGACAATTAAATTGTCGAGATGAAAATTCGTTAATTGGTTTTATCGATAGCAGTTTAAATAATTTTACTTTTTTTTTAATATATTATTTTATGACAGTTTATTGATTCAATTAAATAAATTATTAATACTTTGTTTTGTTTATTTTTTATGATGAAAATAAACAGTAATTAAAAATTTTTATATGAAAAGATGGAAAATTTGGGAAAATTATTATTACGGTTAAGTAAACTAAAAATGAGGATTTATTTAATTTTGTTAAAAATTAGTCAAGTAATAAATTATAAAAATTACTCGTAAGATTGATTTTATTGTTTTGTATCACTAAATATACACGTTTAAGTTTTTAGCGGCAAATAAATTAAACTCAATTATTGGAATGTTTACTTACACTTTAATGTTTTTTTTTTTTAATTGTAATTAAATATCCAGAGGCCGATTATACCAACTACACCCTACGCTGTACTGATTTCCGCGATATTCGTTTAATGTAAATGAAATTTTAATTAAGTAAAAAAAGAAATTAGATCTAATGAGACCTGATAAGATTCTTTTTTTAAATTTATATTAATCTTAATAGATCTATTTACATTTGCTCAGGTAGATAGAGATCTAAAATTCAAAAGATTTTTATTAAGATTTGAAATTATTTTTAAAGTAAAAGCTCATGACTTTTATAATTTTATTCTTTACTTTATTTACTGTATTAATTAAATTACTGACGTTATTTGAATCCGAATTCACTCCGTCACTCGGAGTTAAAAAAAAATCACTCTGCATACGGAGTAAATTTAGAGTTTCTTTTTAGCGGATTTTACTCCGATTCGGAGTTTTTATATTAAAATAAACTCCCCTTTGGAGTAAATTTTATTGTGGACCAGAGTTTCAAAATTAAAATTAACTATCCTTCGGAGTAAATTTTATTGTGGACCGGAGTTTCAAAATTAAAATTAACTCCCTGTCGGAGTAAATTTCACTTTGAACCAGAATTCCAATACTAAAATAAACTATTCCCCTTTGGAGTAAATTTAAATCTGAACCGGAGTTTCAAAATTAATATAAACTCCCCTTCGGAGTAAATTTTACTCTGAGGCGGAATTTTAATATTAAAATCAACCTCTTTGGAGTAAATTTCACTTTAAACCAGAGTTTCAATATTAAAATAAACTACTCCCCTTTGGAGTAAATTTTATTCTGAATCAGAGTTTCAATATTAAACCTCTTCGGAGTAAATTTAACTCTGAACCGAGTTTCAAAATTAAAATAAACTTTCCTTTGGAGTAAATTTCACTCCGAGAAAATTAAGTAAACGTTCACTCCACAAATTTTTTACAGTAAATAAACACAGAAATTTAATTTTTTAAAAATACATAATTTACAATCAAAAATAACAATTTACCTATTGCCCATTGACTTCAATTATCATTTTTTTTTTTTTTTTTATATTTTAATTAGGGATGTAATGTCTAGATAACAAGATAAAGTTACACTGAAACTTTAATACCAGCGTAAGCTTTTTCTTTGTTATACTATTTAACATTGTAGATAATGGGACATATATTTATTATATTTTATGACATTGTATTAATATATAAAGCTTGGTTGAAATGAATAAAAATGATAAAATCAATGTTTATGAGACACTGAGTCTAAGAAAAGCTATAATACATATATATATATATATATATATATCGATCTTTACTTAAAATATATATACTCAAATAGTAATCCTTATGAATAGATAACTTTTATTTTATAACAATTTCCTAAAATATAAAATAGAAATAACTTAAGAAATTGCATTAATGTAAATAAATTAAAATTGATTTTTAGTAATTTTATCATCTAGTTGAAGAAATATCGGATGACAAGGTGTCAAGAAAATGAAAGAAACTTGATAAATTAAATATTATTAATGTCTTATAAACTGTACATCAGTAGGTCACTTCAAGAAATTCATCCGACGTAATTCTGAGAAATCATGAGCAACTCGTACAAATTTCTTAAGGGAATATTATGACCCGTTTACGTGAAGATTTCTCTTTCTTACATTTTAAAATAATACAAAAATATATATTTATATATATATATATATATATATATTAATGTAATAAATAAAAAAATGAAATTGAATTTTTTTAATTAATTAAATAAAAACATGTCGAAGTAAAGTTAATTATTTTTTTGTTATACAAACAAAGAAAATATAAGATGAAAAGAGCAAGAAAAATATTAAAAGAAACAATTTAAATATAAGGGTATTTTTGTGTAGATACTTCATAAAAGTAATGCATTGTATAACAGCATTCTTATGAATTCTTGGCTTAGTGTACCGAGACTTTATTTTTTAAGACATTGTTCCGTTGGTTTGTTTCCAAAAGCTCATACTTTATTACTATTTAAAAATTTATTTAATATTTACAACAAAGTAGAAGTTATTTCAAACATACAATTGTTGTTTTTAAAAATAAATTTTCAGTAAAAATTTTTAATATAATAAACTTATTAATTTTATATAAGTATTTTATTATTAACTTGTATTTAAATGGAATCGATAATTAAAAAAAAAAAAAAAGAACAAATATTTGTTTTAAAAAAGATAATCAAATTTATTAATCAATCAATTGAATTGCTCGACACGTGTCAGAGTTTTGTAAATGTGTGATGACTAATTTAGATTGAATGATTCGCAGATGAAAAATATTGCGTCATTAATCGTATGACGTACTGTAGGTTGCAAGCCAGATCACAAGAGTCGGGGTCGATATTTTTTTACGACAAGGACATTTTAAATGGAATTAAAACCGATCGTGTTTGTCGTCAAAACACAATGGGGGTGGAATCAAGATACGTTTAATCCATAAATTAATAGGTGAACGTTGCATTACATTGAATGAAACTAACATATTGGTATATTTATCAATGTATATATCAGTAAAAAAAAATTCGATAAAAGTCCGAGTTAAATTTTATATATTTTATAAATTTTAAATGTCACTAATTTTGAATTTTCGCGGTATTTTAATTTATTTTTAATTTTTCATTCGATTGTGATAATTAATCATAAAAATATATTTTATGTAAAAACGATTAATTGTAAGAAAAATTTATTTGAATATTTAATGGAAAATACTATTTTGAAGTGGGCCAAATTTTTTACTTTATGGAAAAATTACCGTTTCAAATATCAGCAAAGTCCCTCTACTTTGCAACTAAAAATTTTATTCTATATCGACGTTCTAATTAGCAAAGTGTCTAATTGATTATTTTTCGTAAGTGATTGTGTGCAATTTTCAGATACTAATAGTCAGAGAAAAAATCATTTGAGTAACCTTGATAAAAATACTATACATATACTAGATGTGGAATTAATTTTTAGATGAAAAAAAATTTTTAACTTCCTTTTTTTCGTGTAAATGGAAGATTTTCTGAAATGGAGTTAGACCATTTGCTAATTAGAACGTCGATATAAGACTTTTTTCAGTCTGTAACAGCGTTTCATTCATAAGAAAGTTTCGTTTAACTAAAAATACATCAAAAACTGTAAAATTTGATATCTATAACTGTAATTACTTCATTACAAAAAGTAGACTCAATTATTACAGTGCAAACATTTTTCCACCTCTTTTTTCCGTATTCCCGCTTAAAATTTAAAATTTTCAATAAAAGGGAAGTTATTGATTTCGGTCCGATTTACAAAACTCGAGTTTTCATCAGAAGTCGATGTTTTGAGGTCTCAGGAAACTATTCTGACTATTTTTAGATAAACATCACTCCTCGTCTGTGTAAACTAATTTTTGTCGTACGATATCTTCGCAACGAATCAAACGATTTGAACATTCGTTGCGGCAATCGAAGATCATCAATACCTAAAGTTGATAGATTTTAAACTCAACCAGCCGAGTGTTCCAAGTTATTTTAAAAATAAAAATCAAAGTTTTTTTTCAGATTTCATTACAAAATTTGTAAACCACCCGACCGATTTGCTTCGAAATTTAATCAAAGCGAAGTCTCAAAAATTTCTTTCGGTCACCGCAGAGCTCGTGTGACTCAGTCGATTTATTCCAAAAATACTGTCTGAAAAAAATTACTTTTTTGCAGTGAAATCGAGTTTTTTGAGTTTGATGAGTTCAAAACTTTACAAGTAATAACGTTTTCAAGTTCTTGGAGCTTAAGAATCATTTTTTTTTTTTTAAATAAATGTATCATATATTTTTATACACGATTGATTATCATTATATTTATGACAGAATAATTTATAACAATTAAAATTGAATAATTTTTGTTAATTAAATCATATGCTTTTAGTAATTATAATAATTAGTAATTATTACTAAAATTGGATTGATTAAATATTTGATTATCAACACATATATGTGTGATGATATTAATGACATATAAGCCATTGTAATAAAATATAAAATAAAATTTGCGTGAATCGATTTTTGAACATTTGATTCATTTTAATTTCAACAAATAATTTTTTACTGACCGTAAAATTATAAAAATAATCAAGAGTATTTTGAAAAAATTATAACATTTATAAAATTATTTTTATTCAAATACTCAATCTATTCTAGTATACATACTAAGTACTGATGAATTAAATACTATGACAACTAGTCTACCAAATAAGTATATGTAGTGTCATATATATTTCTCTAAATGGCTCTAAAATGCCGTTATAGTTTAGTTTCCATATAAATTATCCATATAAATTCCTAAGCTGTAGCATCATTGATTTTTATTCAAAGAGTTTTGTTAGTTAATAATAAAAAAATCATAAACTAATTTCTCAACTCATAAACTCAATAAATATTTTATTAAGTTTTAGTACCTGCACATTTATTTAGTCCATAAATATTTAAGTATTTACTTTTTTAACTTTCAAACAAACTCAATAATTTAAATCTTTAAATTTTCATAAGGAATAAATATTTTAAACTAACCGGCTTTGCATGAATTTTTTTGTAAAGTTTCAAGTCGTAATTTTATCAAGTAACAAGTAATTATTAGAATTATTTAACTAATTAAATATATTTTTTAAAATTATATATATAAGTTGTAGAAAATAAAAATATACTGATGACATAAACTTTTGAAATAGTTTTATAATTATAAAAAAAAATGCGAATAAAGTTAATTGAATTTAGACAGAATTTTTCTTTTTAGTTTTAGATATAATATAAATTTAGATACTTTTCACTAACAGTATTACGAAGAGCTATAAAAATAAAAATAATAATTATAAAGTTTTTTAAATACTGAATAAAATTATAAAATTATTACGATAGCCCGAGTGTTTCTTATCTAATTTTAAAATAAATTTTTTAAAATCCATTTTAGTTTAAAATTTAGTAAAATATTAAACTCGAGATAAAAAATAAAAAAAATTACGTTGTAAATTTAAATCTTACATTTCAAATAAGTATATCAATGCCCGTGTCGAAAAAATCTTTTCAAAATTGTTCCTGAAAGTGAACTTCCAAAATTAAGACAATTCTGAACGTTTAGTTGAACAATTTTTGAATTTTAAAGTAATTAAAAGTATCAGAAACTTTCAACTAACATGGACTTTTCTCGCGGGTTTTTTTTTGAATTTTTTTCAGCAAAAATTATTTGAATTTACAAATTTGTGAGTTTCATATTTAGTTCCAATCACTCGTTTTTTGGACTACTTTTGCACAAATCAAAAATTCCAAAAAAAAAAAAACTGACGTTCTCAAAAATTTCTAGTAAAAGTCAAATATTGCTCAAAAATATTTTCAAATCATTTTCATTTTTTTGCCTTATACCCGAATAATTCAAGTAAGAGTCAAAAATATTCAAAATTCATTTTTTTACGTTTTTCAAACCCAAAAAATTGTATATCAAATTATTTTTGTTCAAAAAATAATAAAAAACGCGCAGAAAAAACACGAGTTGCAAATTGTTTACTTTATAATTTTTTCAAATTTCAAAAAACGTCAAAGTTCAGAATTGTCTCAATTTTGAAAGTTGACTGTCATGTACGTTTTTGGAACAGGTGTGTTCTTGAAAAAAAATTAACTCTAATACAAAAAATACAATCTAATAATAATAATAATATTAAAATTTACGGAAGTTAAAAAATATAATAAATAGCAATTAATAATTAGTGTCGCATTCTATCAATCATTTAATAATATATTGCCGGAAGTTATATTGGTGAACCCAACAACCAATCAAGTGATTACAAAATATAACTTGTTTGGCTGGCGGAAATATTTTAACCGCAATAGTATGTCCACAGACATATCGATGGTCATCTACAATCTATATAAAATATCCCGTTTTGATAAATTTCAAAAAATATCAAAATTTTCATTTTAAAATCCATGATAACTTCCAAATCCAAATGCTTCAAAATTCAGTGTAAATCGAGTCAAATGTATGAACAGAACATATACATATATATATATATATATATATATATATATATATATATATATATATATATATATATATATATATATATATATATATATATATATATATATATATATATATAAGACAAAGCCACCTGATGACTTGACTCTGTTCAGTGTTTCTGGTCTTATGAATACACGTGTCGTGTATGCTCTGTTGGCTTTCACCGTAATTATATGGTATGGTATTGAGACGACTTAGCTACCTAGTGTAGTCAAGTATACAGCAATATATATACGTACACATACATATATATAAGTGTAGTACTAGTATTATTTTGTATATGTATTGAAGTGGCTGTGCACCTTACTTTAATATATACCCTGTGTAACTAAAGATATAAACGCCACCAGGGAGCTGGATAACCAGTCTCTGATGCAACAGTCAACATTGCCAGGCCTTGCACTATGAATTACAATAGCCAGGAGGTAGCATACAAGAGACGTACGGACAGCAGATGAGAATAGACAAGACACAAAAGGGCCATACTCAATGTTCAATACTCTCTGTACTTTACTCACCACCAAATTAAATACCTATTGTCAACCGAAAGCATATATCATATTGATGATAGATCGCGTGGACATCAGCTCTAAATCTGATACAACAATTGATCCTCATTCAACCTTCACTAATTCCCATTGATATAATACAGAGATAACAGATCTCTAGATGATAAAGACTGAGGATAAACTGGTGGAGCCGATGATCAGCTTAAATAAACATATAACAAGTCGGTGTAGAAAATGATTATCAATAATGATACTGAATACAAGAACGAGAATTGAGAAAATAAAGAATCGAGAAAAAAGAGAAAAACGAAGGCTAAAGGGCGTGACTACTTTTGTCTGATGCAACATCTCCAAGAGGCTGCGCGATGCACTTCACATATATACACGTATATATGTCGAACTTTGGAATTAAAATAAGAAAGAAAAAACAAGAAAAGTAACATAAAGACGCCTTACAAACTGGAACCTGGAACCTTTCATCATGTTTGAGATATACACGGAGTAAGATGGTATTCAGAGAATTGTCTGGGAATGTAAGAAGTATATTGATTGGTTCTCAGACTTTTGATTGTAATAGTTGTTCTTCCTCTGGTTTTAGTTATTTTTTTATTTTTGGTTTTGGCTTTATCTTACATTTCATTATTTGTTTAATCTTTTTTCTTGTTTGTTTTATTATATCAGATTAATGTATAAATTGGGGACTGGAGATTGGGTATAAAAAGGAAATGGCTTTTAAGGATACAAGAGTTTTTGAAGACTGTATAAAATAAATGGATATTTTATAATTGTAGATTAGTGTGATGTGTAGTAATTGCTGAGTGTGGTGTTGTATGTAGTAATGATGCGGGTTGTTGAGAATTTATAAAATTAATTTGTATTTAACTGTTTGTAGTGTTTAATAGTCTGTGTTATAGTAGAGAGTTATAGAATAGAGACAAGAAAAGACAAGAAACAAAGAGTGAAAGGTCGGATCCTCGACTCTTGTACCAAGATAACCTGATGAAATGAAGCTATTAAAGTAGAACGTTAAACGTTAATGCGTATTAATTTGTTGATAAAGATTTTTAAGTATACTCTTTATATATTTTATTTTTTTTCATACCCTTTAGTGTAATATTATTATTATTATTATTATTATTAATTTATTTAAGCTTTCGAATATATAATAAATTACCGGGAGAGATAAAAAATAAAATAATATAAGTTTTAAAAAATTATAAAGAAATCATGTCAAGACTAATATGCAGATTTGATATATAAATATATTTTTAAAATATTGTTGCTTTTTTGTAAATAGCAATATTGCTAAATATAGATTATTATTGATCTATCGACACATTAAAATGTATAATAAATTACCGGAAGAGATAATAAAAAATAAGCTTTAAAAAATTATGAAGAAATCATGTCAATACTATGCAAATTCTATTTATAGATACATTTGCAAAATATTGTTGAATTTTTTTCTTAATAACAATATTGCTAAATAGATTAATATTAATATTGTTATTATTTTTTCTATTATATTTTGTACTGCGCATGGACATGTTTATATTTTTGGCATAGATGACCTACTATTCATTCAATTTTGGTGTCTTTTTTTTATTAAATTGAAAAATCTAGGACCTTCACGAATATAAACTGTATACTGTAAAAAATCACCGGGGTGTCCAAGCGGTGTAGGTGTTAAAATCGGCGGTGTTAAATTTCAATACCGAAATCGGTGTGAAAATAACGCCGCCGCCGGTGTGAATATTCTGTACCGGTGTTAAAATATTTTATTTCGTGAATATTTTTACTTTCTCGATCACTATACTTGTTAATAAATTATATTTTTTTATTAATTTTCATAAAGAACTGACATTTTTTGTGTTTTATAATTTTTAAAATTAAAACTCCAAGCGGACGTAGTTTACTCTGCTTTTACACCGGTATTTTAACACCGCCGAATTACGCCTCCTACAACAATGTAATTTCATTTTAACACCACTCTTTTTACAATGTATACATATATATTTATATGACAATTTAATAATAACTATATTAATAAATAAATTTTTTCGGAGTAAATTCTATGTAATAATAGAATGGAACCGAAAAACCTTCAATTTATTATTATTATTATTATTATTATTATTATTATTATTATTTCTACTTGATAATTTTTATTATTTTATCTCAGTAAAATAAATATAAGTCTAAGCACTAGAATACTTAAGTCCTAAAAAATATGAAAAAACTTAAATATATATAATCGGATTAAATAACATTATAGGAACTCAAGTAAAAAATAATTTATACTCGATAAAATTAATATGTGAGCCTTTTAAAGTTTTGTATCGAGTCTATGTACAATTATTTATTTAATAAGTAAAATTGAACAAAGAGTATGTTGTAAAAATAAAATAAAAAAACCGCAAGAGTTATATTATATATAATGAAAAATTAAATAAAGGTGCTTTTCAAAAGGTCGATTTGGGTTAAGTGAGGTATGAATAAACGAAAGCTTACTCGTTCATTCAAGTGCGCTTCTTTATTGCACTTCTCTCGTTAAATTAAATATTCCTATGGGTCATCGACAGCAGTAATACATTAGACTGAAAAGCTTTAGCTCTAGCTACCGTGTTTTATTAAAGATCTTGTATTTGTAGTGTGTACAAGAGTTTTCTTTAATAACGACTACAATCCATGTAATAAAAAAAATTATAATAATAAAAGAACATGATAATTATCAAGTTTGTTTTTGTTTGCTGAACAAGCTTTTACAAGAAGCTTTAGCTAAACGATGTAGAAACTAATATTCAGTTCATTGTTACTTTTTATTTTATGTTATATAAATAAATGTATGCATAATTTACCGAGTAAGATATAAGATAGCTATATATATGTATATAAGTTATACTTACGTTTGCATATGCTTGGAATCTCATCCGAGTTATCTTTACAGTCGTCTGCACCATCGCAAACCCACGGCATAGGTAAGCAATTACCATTTTTACATTGAAATTGTCTCAGGGGACAAACTTTTTGAGCTGGAAATAAAAAGATAAATAATTATTACTATTTATTTTATGTTACATGAAAATTATTTTTCTTAAGCATGGATTACACTAAAAAAATTGCGGAGTAAATGTGGGACTTTATTTATTTGATCTCGGAGTAAAATTCACTATGGAGTTTATTTTAATATCGAAACTACTCTGTAAAAAATTTGGAGTGATTATGGATTTTAAATCAATCCGAATTCACTCCGTCACTCGTTCTGAAGTTTAAAAAAAATTACTCTTGCGGAGTAAATAGGGAGTTTGTTTTTTTAGAGGAGTTATTTCAGAGTGATCTGGATTTTATTTAAATTCGCATTCACTCCCACTCGGAATTTAAATATTGAACTCCCTCAGGAGTGAATTTCACTCTGGATTTACTCCACTAGTTTCTTAGTGTACAGTTCGGAGTCAAATTTACTCCGGGAAGTATTTTAATTCTAAAAGTCCAAATTGGATAATGCGGATTTAAATAAAATCCAGATTACTCCGAATCTCTCCACCGAAAAAGAAACTCCAAACTTACTCCGTATGCGGAGTAATTTTCTCAAAAACTTCGGAACTGAGTGAATTCGGATTTATATAAAATTTGAATTTACTCCCAATTTTTAACAGTGCAATTATTTATTTAATTTATTTTGAAAAAAAAAAATAAAAAAAATTTATTTTCTAGAGATTTTCCATTTGCAAAAAATCGTAGCATAAAAAATCTTTATTGCCGACAGTGCAGGAATGGGAAATATTAAGAGTTTTAAAAATTTTAGCGATACTCAATACAAGAAGTGTCAAGAGTTATCGATCCAATAAAGCAACTGCGCAAAATACACTTGGTGTCGCCATCTATCTAGTGCAAATGAGTTTCTTCTTTCGAGAGGAAAACGTGTGCATCAGTTCATATATGTATATATGTATATGTATGTGCATATTATCATTGTAATTCAAGAGTGTAAGTATTAGTGGCCCCTCGTGTATTTAGATCACTTGACTTTTTATGTCAATATACACGTGGGTACTCTAAACTTGCACGGTTTTCATATTTATTTGAAATATCGTAATAATTAATATGTATTTATACATTTATTAAATATAAATACATATACTGATACATAAAATGCAATTCTATAATATATAGGAACATAAACTAAAATTTACTATCGAAAACAAGTTTTGTTTGTTTTCAATAACAATTTTGTTGACAAAATTTAAACTTTTCGACTCTGCCAAACTCTTGACTTATATTTTATTCTGTTATATAAATAAATGTACTCAATTTATAATCAGAGTCATAAACAAACTAAATTTAAAATTTATATAATGATAGACGTCGGAAATTATTTTTAAAAAAAAAACCAATCGTAAGATTTCGTTGAAAAAAAATTTCAAAGTTCAAGTATAATTGTATTTTATTCAATTTAACTTTTAAAAGTTTATTTATTCTTTTCTTCTATTACTTATTATTGTTTCAGTCAACTAAAAAAATTCCCAATGTTTTTATTCTTTAAATTATTATTAATAATAATAATAAAAAAAAAAATTTTTTTTATTTTTATTTGTGAAAAAGTAATTAAAGTGATGGTGTATTCAAATTTATTTATTTAGTACTTGAGAAAATTTATGAAACTTCTTTTTTAATTAAATATTTTCTATTTGGTTTAAAAAAAAAATCGTTGGGTTTTAATATATATTAAAATATGTACTCCAATATTTTTTTTTGTTTAGCATTAAATGCATCGAGAAAAATTAACTGTATAAATTAAGAATGATAAGTAATATAATGATAAAGTGATCAGTAAAAATGATCATTTTAAATATTATTTTATTTATGATTAAAACGTGAATGTTTATAGGATAAGTATGAAAATTTATTGTCTATGCAACAAAAATTGATACACGGAAAAAAATGATTCTCAAAATTTGAATAATTTGTAGTTTATTTTCAACTTAAAATTAGAATATTTGACACTAATATCAAACCAGGATCATTATATATATTACAAAATGGCTATTATTTATATTAAAATTTGATACACAGAAGTGCAAAATTTGTAATTTCGTATATTAAAATTAATATGAAAAAGAATCGATAAATTGCTATCTGCAGTTATTACTATTCAAATAAACATAGAAAAATTTTAAAAATGAGCAACCGAAAAATTAGTAAACGTACATATTAATATATAAAGATCTAGTATACGAATTTTTCATTTTATTATTTACCAATTATTCGATATATGTATATAATAAATTAATTTATAATAACGAATAAATAACATTTTATATTAATTATTAGTCAATGGAATAGAATTTATAAAATAAGAGTTAAAAATTTTCGGTATTTTTATAAGCAACAAAATCAGTATCTAGTATACTAATTTTTCATTTTATTATTTACCACTCATTCGATTTATGTATATTGTAAATTAATTTATAATGATGAATGAATGATATTTTAAGCTGATAATTGATCAGTGATATCGAATTTATAAAATAAAAGTTTGTAACTTTTTCAATTTTCGGCTGGAAAACTCAGTATTTAAGATAGCAATTCTTAATTTGACCAATCATTACTTTTTAATAGATTATGTCATAAATTAATTAACCTTCACTAATAAGTCACGTATTATACCTAAAAGTAATAATATTTATTTACTTTTTGAAATAATTGATAGTAGTTTTTAGGAATCTACAAAAATTAGTAAACTACTTTGCATTAAGCACATAATAGTACTAATTATTAATAACAGATTCTACTTTTTACTATTATTTATTAATTTTTAATATTCCGTTTTTTCCGCGTATTTGAACTTTAAAAATCGTAATTGATATTTGTATCTAAAGATCGGAACGTTTTTCGCGCAACGAAAATGAGAAATTTCGATGTAAATTGACTGCTGAAAGTTGGCTTAAGAGGCTGTAATTTTCGGAGATCAGGATCCAGTTGATTTTTTATTTTTCATTTAATTTTTTTATTTTCATTCTGTAAAAACCGCCTCGATTTTCAGACTCATACTGATCCTTAGAAAATTTACGACACATAAAATTTATTATTTAAATGTTTAAATTCTCCATATTGACACCCGGGTTCAGATTATGATTTCAAACACTAATTTTTTTCCATGTATGTATGTCCAAATCGATAAAATCTATAGAAATAAAACTCGAAATGTACTTGGTAATTAGAATTTTCGATGGCCCATATTACCAAGTCTAATAAGCCCGCGGGGGAGTTTGAGTATAAAAGCAAAAAAAAGAAATATATAAAAGGAAAGAGAGTAAAAAAGTAAAAGCAAGTTCAGTTCCGGAGAGTAACTGCCACGATACGATTCTTTGCCCTCAACTTTTCCCCGAGCGTGAATTTATTCTAGCACTTTTTTTTTTTTTAAATAAATAAAATAAAAATATATAAAAACTGAAAATCCATCAAATTTGCACTTTCCAACCTCTTTAAACTATTTAGCACAATATCGCACACAAATATATAGATATTTATATTATGTATTATAAATATATAATTTATTATTCTACCAGTGTATAACACTATTATATATAAGTACGCTATCATGTTAAGTTAATTTATTTATTACATACGTATACGTACTATACCTGCAGTATTAATTTTATTTTTAAATCTCAAATGTCCGATGGACGTATTCCTGACGTATTACATTAATTATTTATCGAGGGTAAAATAAATTATTCTGTACAACAATACTGTGTTCGATTTCAATCATTCATGGATTTGAAAAAAAAAAAAAAAAATAATAATAATAATAATAAAATAAAAAAAAAAAAAGAGACAAAGCTCGTTGGTAAATAGAATTTATAAATGGATTGAAAATTAGTGTATTGTAAAATGACACTATATATATATATATATATATATATATATATATATATATATATATATATATATATATATATATATACATATATATATATATACGAACCAATATTCCCTTGTTCTGATAATTTGATACAAATATATACTGACAAGTTACAATTCTACACCCTAAAATACAAAGGTAACTTTTATATTTATGTATATATTGTTAAATTTACCATATATTATAAATTCAGTTCATTTATGATCCAACTCATGGTTGATTAATGTGTTCATCAGTAGAATAAACTTTATTTAAACATTTATAAATATTTAAGCCTAGCAAATTACGTTCATTATTCTCTTGTATATGTTACATACAAAGTGAATATATAATGACAAAAAAAAAATTTGTATAGTAGTTTTTTAAAAAAAATTTTTATTTTTAATTAGCCCATCTTTTTATAATTTGTATTTAAATTATTTTTGCTAATTATTTTTTTTTTAAATTAATTTTTTTATTTTAAATTCATTTCCGTGTTAAGAGCGAGATGAGCATATTAATTACGCATGCCCTTATGGTACTCGAGAAGCATTACATAAGATATTGATATGTTTGATCTCGGTGAACATAAAGCTTTTGAATTTTTTTTTTTTTTATACAAATAAGGAACGTATTAAATCATGAGTAAATATTTAAGCTAACCTTCATCAAAGAAACAGTCCATCCAATTCAAGATAACAAAAGATTTATTGTTGAAAAATTTAAATAATGAGTTTTTAAATTTTATATATATGTGTAGTTTTTAAAAATTAATTATAATCTTATTTGTAAGTGCAGATATTTGGATAAAAAAAAATATTAAGTGTCAAGTAAAGTGATTTCAGTCGCTTGATGTTTGCTTTCTTTAATGTATTCCAATAAAAAATCAATCGGTGTCTAGCCACGTTCGATTTAAACAGCTAATGCTCATATTACTCGGTGTAAAATTAATTATCGATTTCTGAGTCATAAAAAATATGAATAAAAAAATTTAATGAAATAATAAACTTGTCATACTTATCAGTATTAAACTGGAGTATTCTGATGAAAATTTAATTTAATTTATAAATTAAATAATGAATTTTAAACTTCGCGCTATTAAAGTAAAGTTATTTTTGACATATGCATATTTTTTGTCGTACGATAGCTTCAGAATAAATCAATTGAATGAAAAACGTTTTATGAGAATTAGAAGTGGCTATCAAAATTAAAATCTCATTGTATTTAAAAGTGACCTGACCAAATTATCTGAGAGAAAAAACAATTTTGAGAAATATTGGATCTTCTTCTTATAAGAAATTATACTATTGGAAATTTTCAGTCCAATATATTTTTAGCGCCAAAATTTCAAGATTTTATTCAAAATCATTTTTTTAATCGAAGAAATCTGAGCTCAACTCGAGATATGCAATTTTTTTTTTTTTTGAAAAACTGTAAATAAATTTAGATTTTCTTCTGTCAAGAAAATGATTTTTCAATTTTGAATTTGCAATTAAAAATTTAATAATTTTCATTGATCTACTTAAGAAAATTTTGTTTTTCCAGAAGTTTTTTTTTTCAGTAGTTTTAAAAAAATAAAAATAGAAAAAAGACTGAAAGTTAATATTTTTGATTAAAGAAAATTTTTTTGGAAACTAAATTTTTTCAGATGAAGTAGAAATTTCCTCTGACTAAGACAAATTCTCTTGGCTCAAGAAAATATTGACTTAGTTCTCGAAAAAATTTGTCTTTCAAAATATTTTTTTGACTCGATATCTTTTTTTTTGGCAGAAGCTTTGGATTTTTTAAAATAATTTATTTTCTGCATTAAATATATACAGGGAGGGCATGTAATTAATTAGTAT
Source organism: Microplitis demolitor (assembly GCF_026212275.2). NCBI lineage: Eukaryota > Metazoa > Arthropoda > Insecta > Hymenoptera > Braconidae > Microplitis > Microplitis demolitor. The sequence goes on along the minus strand of NC_068551.1, from coordinate 4,092,432 downwards.
TTTTCAAGCCATTATTAATTCAAAAAAGCGTATACATTTTTCCAATTACGCCTACAAGTGCAGCAATGAAAAAAGAAAAACATTTTAATATTTTTTTATCGTCCTTTGGCATTTTAACATCAACTTTTTTCTATATTACATCCTTTTGAACTAATTAATTTTATGCAATAAAAAAACGAAGTCATAAACTTTTAATTAAATTAGCATGTGAAAATTTTTTTCATTTTCATGACATTTACTATACAAACATTTAAAAATAAAATGGCATTAACTGACATTTTATACCAGAAAAAAAAGATTTTATCTCAATTAAAATCGTGCTTTTTGTGATTGACAGCAGCGTTTTACGGGATTTTTTTTTCTTTGTTAACTTTTCCACAATTGCCATCCCGCGATTTGATTTTTAAAAAAATTAAAACGTCCAACGACAGGACTTGCACTCTATTCAATAATTTAAAACAACTCACGGTAAAATTTATTTTTTAATTTAAATTGTTTTGTTTCATTCACTGGAATTTTATTTTTAATAAAAAAAAAACCTGTCATTTTATATAACTATCATTGAAAAAAAATTTTTAATACAAATGTTGTCAAACAAAATAATTGTACAAACATAAATTGTAAAAGCCCGTCAGTAAAGCACGAAAATAAACACATCCAATAAAAAATAAAATGTAGGATAAATTAAATACTTAATTCAATAAAAAAATTGTGGTATTAAAAATTCGTAAATGAATATTAATTAATATAAACGTTCATAAATTAAAAATAAATCCCGTCCTTTAGTCATCCCTTTATCAAAAATAATTTGAGTTTAATAAAAGTTAATAACGAAGCCATGTAGCGATGAATTTTTTAACCCAGAGTTCAATTATCGATTCTATCTCACATTTTTTTATTTCTAAAACTATCTCTTTAATAATTCAACAGTTATATTTAATTAACTATTAATCATCTCGATAATATCGTCACCGAAAAGTATATCTACATATTTATTTACAATTAACACCGCATGTACAAATATATGTGTAGATACATTTATTTTTATCTGATAAATAGTTTTAAAAAATTACATCAAGACTTTATTACGTCTATATATTTTTTTCCACGCTCTTCTAATTGGTTTAGACGAGGAGTGTTTACACACAAATTATCACCAATTAGTTTTCCTCTAAATAAAAAAACCGCCTTTTATTACCGTCTACTTAACAACTCAAACGTCATGTATACGTTTTCTATGAAATTATATCTAACACGTAAAAGAGTTCGTTGAGTTTTAATTTTTTCGTCATTAATTTTTACATCTACATAAATATATATATATATATATATTAGATGATGCCAAAAGTAGCAGTCATTAAAAATATTTATTCATTTTTAATAGACACAATAAATACTGACAGGTATAAAATTTAAAAAAAATGCGCGCGCGAAGAATTTTTAAAAATGATACTAAAGTTAGCAGACATTTAATAATTTTTGGATTTTTTTTTAGACGATATACTATAAAAAAAAAAATATGTGAAAAAATTGCACTTGTAGTTTTTTAAATTTTCTACATGTGCATTTTTTAGATTTTTTTTTTTTTTGCAATTAATTTTTAGAAAAACAAATCCGAAATTATTAATTGTCTGTTAACTTCAGAATCATTTTTTAAAAAATTTCTGTATATTTTGGACACTAAAAAATTGGAGTGATTACGGATTTTTATTTAAATTCAAATTTACTCCGTCAAGTTTCGGAGTTTTAAACAAAAATTACTCCACTTACGAAGTAAATTCGGAGTTTTAATTTTAAAATAAATTCCTCTTCGGAGTAATGATTTTGCTAATGGTAATGAACAGTAATTAAAAACACTAAAATTTTCAAATGTCAACTAATCAGCGTCGTTATTTTAAACTGTGTACCAAATTATTTTTCATGTTTGCTGTAAAAAGTAATTTGTCATTAACAAACAAATTTCTACTCCAAATAATATTTAAAAAATTCGCGCCAAAAAATATAAAACAAATAATTTTACTTTATTTATTATTATTATTTACCATTTAAAAATATTTTTCAGTTTCATCGATCGTTTAAATGCTGTATTGTGATATAGAGCATGAAATTATCAGCTTTAAAAAAATATTGAAATTATTATTTAAATACCAAGATTAAATTTTGAATGCTTCAATTAGCTTTACAGAATATTTTTTTCACCCCCGTAATTTTGTTACTGTCATTTTAAATTTCTGTAATTTAAAAATTTAAGCGGGAAAAAAATTTGAATGTTAACAATCTAAATAAATGATTTTTGACCGCGGGTATAAAAAAATTTCCTGTCAAATGACACGGTTTCCTATATATATATATATACTATACAATATAAAATATAACTTTAAAGCTTAACTTTTCATCGACGAATAAAGATTGTACCGAGATAGCACTTTTGCTCATCCCATGCTTTATTTTATATTTTTTTACTCCATCCATTCTCTTTCATTTTGCACTATCTGGCTTTCATCGTACAAAAAAAATATATAAAAAGCGTATTAACTTCATCTTTTGCTTTAGCGCTCGTACATAGATATAAAATATAGACGTATATAAATTAATATACATCATAACATCTATCCATAGTTGATAGTAAAAAAAGTATGTAACATGCGCACAGAAAATACCTCGTATATAAACAAAAAACAAGCGCACCTTTGTACAAAACAAAGTCGATTGCTCTATTGAATATATTTTAAAAATATATATAAGTACAAACGTGAAGAATTTAATAAAGTAACTAAAAATCCAGATGTAATCTCTATAAAGCTTTTGTAAATTGTCAAAGAGACATTGTGTACTTGTACTTGTATGCATTGTAGTACTTCCTGGAATTATTGAAATAAATTTTTATTTAATTCAAATAAAAACTCAGGGGATGTAGGAACCCACTGAACATAAAACTTGAGGAAAAAATAATGGGAGAAAATAAAAAGTAAACTAAAGCTATTCCACCCTCGCAACGGGTAAGGGGACGTTAAAATATATATACATATATAAAAACATATTGGAGATTGGATTGTCACCCTTGTGCTCATGACAATGATCCTAAGAATGTATTGAAAAAAAAAAAGAATAAATATATATGTATATATAATAAAGAAAAAGAATACGAACAAGAACAAGAACAAGGCCAGACATTGGCCAATTTAAAAAAATTCATTTTTTTATGGACAAGTATTTAAAAATTATTAACTTTAATTATTTGAAATATAAATTATTTCTGTGAAAAAATAATAATTTTAAAAATAGGACCTATTATGTAATTAGCGGATTACTCAATAGTTTTAATGTCATGTAGGTACTAGTGTTGTTTATAAAATAAGACCTAGTTAAAATAATAAAATGATGAATTAAAAATATAATTTATTATTATTAAATAATAATTAAATAAACTTACGATCAGTAGGGATTCCATCAGATGCTCTTGACGTTCCGACAATAAAAGATGATAAAATAAATGAAGACAAAAGTAAATACACGCGATATGGATAAAGCTCCATAACCCGCCCTCGCACTTCACACCCACGTTACACTTTTTAAATTTTATTTATTTATTTAACCAGTAGATATTTATGAATATTTTTTAATATTACGGTAAATAAATAATCATCAACTGTCTAATTTAACATTTAAATTTAAAAAATATACAATAAGTTGTCAAGTGCATGTACCTGCGTATAGATATTTATTTAACGATAATAATAATAAAATAAATATATTAAGTGAAAGGTTATTTAAATTATAAATAATTGTCTATATTATAAAACGCACCGGGTATTTGTGAGGGCGTTTTACGTAAATTATAAACGATAGCATGGAGTACCCGGTTTGTATTGAATGTAATACACGATTACCATCGTAGTAGTAATTACAACCAACAAGAGGAACGACAACCGTCGAGGACGACGTTTCTCTCTCCCGGGCGAGACAGAAGTCACTGATATTCTGACGCACCGACATCGCGCCACCTGCGCGCGCAATTTAAACCTCTCTCTCTTTCCCGCTTTTTTTTTATTTTCATATTTTTTTCTGTCTCACTTTTGATTGTAAGCTCGTGTGTGCGTGTTTCTATATGCATGCGTAAATATATAACATATATGTATATATAATATGTGATTTTGTTTACATATATGTATGTATACATTTGAACAATGTGGTAAATATGGACATATGACATTTGTATGTATTTATTCGTTTATTATTATGGCTAATGATGTAAAAGTGGGATTTTAAATTTAAAGCTTTTTATCTCTGTCAAAGTTGTGTGAAAAGTTTATTTATTTTTTATGAAAAAAGAAATAAAAGATGAGAGAGATGGAGAAAGTGAAAAGAAGATGACAGAGTGATGCTAATTCTTCAGTCTAGCCTAACCTGGACGATAAATTATTTAAGTATTTTTATACTGCTTTAAATTCTCAACGTGACAATTCATGTCGTGCATGACAATTTATAGTTTTTATTTTTAAATCGACAGTGCATTTGTTTACTTTGTTTTTTATTTTTATAAATTGTTTTTATTCTTTTTGAGGTTAATTTGTGTTATTGTTAATTTGAAATTCTAATAATTGTTTAATTAAATATATATTGTGATATTTAAATGAGGTTATATTTTTAATTGTCAAAATAATGTGATAAAAGTATTATATATTAATAATATATTTGAATAACAATCAACTTTTTAAATTGAAGAAATATTTAATTTGAAAAAAAAAAATGGAGTTATTTTTGAAAATGTCAAGTCTCAAGTTTGAATTTATAATTTAAATATAAATAGTTGATAATAAATATGGAAATAAATCCACTGAGTATTATTTTGGTAAAAAGAGATAGTAAAGGTGACAGAATGTTATTCCGATATCCGAATATGGATAATCATAAAAGAGATTCGAATCAATGTACAAAAAGAAAAAATCCTTATTCATTAATAATCGCTGAGGATTCATTGCAGGTTAGTATAATTTATAATTATTAAATCGCGTTACTAATTTTAAAAGGACATATTTTTATACTATACATATTTTAGGGTTTAGTCACTAAGTTCAGAGCCAGAAATGATCCTGAAATATGAGTGTAAATGTAGCTGACAATTGGCAATTTTTAATTTTTGAATAAATGAATGATATGTAAGTAGGATAAAAATTTAAAAATTAGTATTTAGATATTTTTTCAATCTAATTATTTTAATTAATTAATTTATCTATTTTAAATTTATATATAAACTGTCATATATCTGCTACATTCGCACTTAAAGTTAACAGACAAAAAAAAAATTTTGAATTTTTTTTTTTCAACAAATCAATTTAAAAAATTTATTTTTTAATAATTTATTGTTTTGAAAAAAATCCAAAAATTATCAGACACGGTTAACTCCAAAAAAGGAGTATAATTTTTTATTGCTAATTATATTGTAGACTTTCTAAAGCTAAAAATTAGAAAAAAAATTTTGAAAGTCAAAGGGCAGATAATTTACCATGTGGCTTTCAAATTTTTTTTTCAATTTTTAGTCATAAAATAAGTTTACAAAAATGTAACGATACTAAATTTAGCCATCAAACAATTTTTGGATTCTTTTCAAAAAGATAAATTACAAAAAAAAATATTTTTAAAAAATGCACCTGTAGTTTTTTAAATTTTCTACATGTGCATTTTTTTTTTTAATTAAGTTGAAAAAAAAATTATAAGCCCTTTTGGTTTTAAAGATTTTTCTAAAGTCAAAAAAATGTATGAAAGTACAGTCGAGTCGCGTTATAAGTCCTCTTAGAGCCTCTCATATTAAATCGAGTCTGGTTAAAAGAAAAAGATACAAGCCGGACTTATAACGCGACTCCTGTATGTCCTTTTGGCATTAATTTTAGTAACGTGATATATTTAAATGAATAAATAATTTATTTAAATAGGATATTAATAATTACAGTCATTACCATGTCCAACATCAAACATAACAAATGGAAATTTATCTGGATTATCTGATGAAGTATTGTCAACATTATTCGCCGTTAAACCCGAGCTTTGTGAAATGAAATTTGAATTAAAGTTGAATAATGTACGTTTCGTTGGTCATCCGACATTAATACCATCATCTAGAGGAAAAGAAGTTAATTCATCAATGCTATTTAATGTTGTATTTGCGTTACAAGCCCAAGCCAATCAGTCTGTCGTCAAGTGTTACCACGACTTGAGCAAAAGGTCATTCTTTAATTCATTTGAATTGTTAATCAATAACAAAACAATTATTTTAAATTACACTATCATTTATACACTTTAGCTATTAATGTATATTATTATTTATAATTTTTATTATGATCATTCGATATGTCGTAGATATTTTTTTTAAAGATACTTAAAGTTTTTTGTAATTTATTTAAATAAAAATTCCGTCGCACATTTGAGCTTACGTAATATGTATAATTTAAAATTGTAAAGCTTTTTTTTTATTGAGAGCTAATTATCCGGCAATAACATGAGAAGTATTAATAGTTTATTTATTTTTTTAGATTAGGTATAACACTAAGACATGAAGAAAAAAGATGTGGATTTTTAACTGAAGAAATAAAAGTGATGGTATCAACTCTTGATGAAGTAGCAACAAGGTCATATTTTATATATATGTCGCGTACTTATTAATTATCCGAGGATAAAATAACCTAGAGAAATCATAATTATAAATTATATATTTATTATCAGTTATGAGCCTCACGTGCGTTTGAAAAAGTACAGTCTTATATTTTTTTTTTTTTTTTTAAATTATAATTTTAAATTTTAAATCTATTTGTTGTTTTACAAATTTAGTTTTTAAAAAACTGATAACGGATAAATTCTTTTTAAAATAATTTGTGATCAAGTTTGATTTTTTTTTAAATCTTGAAATACAAAGAAGATTATAACTTTCCTGAAAATTTAAACAAAAATATATTTTTTAATAGAAGAAAATTTAAAAATTTCCGCGCGCTATTCATATTTGGCTCTATAAAAAACTTATTGTTATATATTATTCATTTATTTATTTATTTATGACAATCGGCTTTATATATCTTATTTAAAAATTACAAAAGTAGTGTTTAATAAAAAAACTGCACGGAATAAAAGTATAATACAATATACTACACTGGTTCCAAAAATGAAGGGATAGAAAAAAAATTCGAAATTTTTGGGTGATTTTCAACCTGCTGTAACTCAATTAAAAATGGTCATAGAAAAAAAAAAAACAAAAAAAGCAAATTGTAGCCTCAAGTTTCTAGTTTTCAGATCTGGACCTCAAATTTTTCTATCACGCACGATTCTGGAGTAATCTTAAGAAAACCGACGAATGCATTTTATATTAGTGATATGGTACAATATTTTCATCATGAAGTTAGCTGACGTCTAATAGTTTTTGGATGTTTTTCAAAACGATAAACCATAAAAAAAAATATTTAAAAAAATTGCACTTATAGATTTGTTAATTTTCTACATGTGCATTTTTTAGTTTTTTTTTTGTAATTGATTTGTTTAAAAAAAATTCTAAAATTTTTAATTGTATCCTAACTTCAGGATCATCAATATTTTTTAGTTCTGTTGAAAAACATGATAAAGAATGACGAAAAAATTTATGGAAGCACAATAATTGTTAACTGAATTCGCTATCCTGTTTCTCAGTCTTAGTGCTCATAGATTTTTTATGGTTGAGTTGTAGTTAACAATTTGTATGATCCTAATCCTGGTTTATTACAGACAAGACCAAATTGTTATAATATTTCTGGGGAGTCATGGCCTTATGGATTTGTAGAAAAAACAATTAGCAACTTCTGCAGGATAGTTTGTTAATTTTAAACTTCGACTTTCATACTTAATCCCTTAGTTCGCATATTATTACTATTGTTATAATATGACAATTATTTTATCCTCGATAATGACAAAAGTTATTTATAATTAAATTATATAATATTTATAACTTATTATGATAAATAAAAATAAATAGATCTGAAGAGGAAAGTGAAGGTGAAGAATCGCCATATGAATTAATACTAAAAAAAAGTTCACTTGCTAAAGATTTAAAATCAGCATTCGATAGTCTTTGTAACACAGGTATTGTCAATTTAATGATCAATAAATGGACACTAGTTAATTTTTGTCTACCTCAAAAAGTACATCAGCTACACAAAAAAGGATTTATCATGAACCCTGAAATGATTGATAGGTAAAAAAGTTTTATTTATATTTTGCATGAGATAATTGACGGGTCAAAGTAATTGAACTTTGTTATTGTTTTTTATTGCAGATGTTTAAATAGTTTAAGACCGTACCACGGCCTACTTTTGTTAATTGAGCCAGTGGATTTATTAGAATCACTACCAACAGATGCATCCCCTGCATTGAAACGTATGATTCAAATGTACAATCCGTTAAAAAGTCTTCAAACTTTGGCTGCTGATACTGATTTATCATTAGCCCAGATTTTTCAATTAACTGGTCATCTTGTTTACTGGGCCAAAGCGACTGTCATTTACCCACTTTGTGAAAGTAATGTTTATGTAATTTCACCTGACGCTGTTATTTCTAATCAACTGATGGAATCATTTACTGATCAGTTTCCTGAATTAAATCTTTTACAAGTAAATTTTTTTTACTATAAAATTTAAATTTTAAATTTAATTTAAATTATTATAAATTAATTTTATGTCAATTAAAATTTTAAGATTTGAAATTATAACCGAGTATTCAAATTTTAAATTAATAATTCAAAATTTTATAAATAATTCTAGATAATAGTTTTTTTTTTTTTTTTTTATAGATTTTGAGTGAATTTTCATTACCAACGTCAATAAGCGAAAAGATTAATCCTATAGGTCAACCACAACAGCAACAACAAATTGTTAAAATAATTATTTGGTTATTAAAAAATCGTTTGTTGTTACAATTACATACTTATGTACAATTAATGCCAACAGATGATGGAAGAGATCCAATGGTTAGTTAATTATTCAAATTATTTAATGAAAATTATTTATTTTTATTAAAAGTCATAAATTTTTTTGTAAAATGAAAAATAAATGGACTCGACTAAGAAAAATAAAGTCAGTAAGGGAAAAATTTTCAGTAATTGAAACATTTATTTTAGTATTGATTTAAGAAAATTGAATTTACTGCACAGAGCAGTGAATTATTAAATATATTTTTCATTATCAGAAGACGACAAGTCAAGATTGCTCGAGTCCAAACGGAGGTACTGAGAACGACAGCAGTTGGAGTTACGATAATACACCCAAGGGAATATCTGGTGAGATGAGAATCGATAGATCAATCACGATGCCAAAGGACGAAGAGATCTTCGAATACCGATCAGAAAATTTTCCCATTTCCTCAGAAGACATAATGCTGCTTGACAAGCTTTGCGGGCAAGGTTACTTCGACGGTCGTCATCATCTAGAGGAAATAATGTATCTTGAAAATATACGTCGGTCTCAGTTACTCGAAATTCTAGAAAAATTTCGTAATATTTTAATAATATCAAAACATGAGGATCCAGCAATAACTTTATTTTATTCCCAGCACGGGTTTTCATAAATCAATATCACTGTTTTTATAATTTTTATATTAATGGCATTCTCAGACAATATTCCCCTTTTTTTAAATGTTCAATTATTTTCAACCGTCTACGGTATTAACTTTTTTTTAATTAATTGAAAAAAAGACAACAAAGTTGCGATTTCGTCGATTATTGATTTGGAAAAAAATTAACTACAGTTGACATCAATAAGGTGTCAAACGAAATTTGGTAAATAAATTTGAAAATTTGAATTATAAAATTGACATCAAAATTTTACTGAAATTTATGTTACAATTCCTAATTGATGTCAACTATAATTTTTTTTAGTCAATTGATAAAATTTTGAGACACTTATAACAGTTGTCATTGAAAATTTTTAAAAAGTGGGAACACTGTCTAAGAACAACCTTAAGGATATTCTTAGGCAATACTCTTCACTTTTTAAAAATATTCAATGATTTTTAAATGTCACGGCAGTAAGAATTAAAAAAAAAAAATTACTTACAGTTGACATCAATCGGGAGTTAAACGAAAATTGCCATATAAATTTCAGTAAAATCTGGATGTCAATTTTAAAATTCGAATTATAAAATTGACATCAATATTTTAGTAAAATTTTTTTTATACAAAAAAATGAATTCCTGGCGCAAGAAATTTTCTGTATAACTAATTGCGTTTAATTTCAAATTTTTTCGTTGATTAATTAAGAAAATTCTAGTACCGTTATGACAGCAGTCATTGAATATTTAAAAAAAGTGGAGGCACTGTCAGAATGTCCTTAAAAAAAAAAAAGTATATTTATTAAATACCAATTTTCAAATTATTCGAAATGAATTTAAATAATTTTTGGTATAAAAATAATAAAACAAAATGATATTGTTTATTTATAATTCATTTATTAAATGAATATATATTTAAATTATAAATAGAAAAAAAGTAATTACTGTAAAAAAAATAAAAAAATAATTCTTTTTTTGGTAAATATTTAAATGAACAACAGACATAATTTTTTAATCATAGTTATTATTATCATTAATATCCATATAATTATCAATAACTACAGCAAAACACAAAACAAAAAAGTGATATCTGTACATTGTCCTTATGTGATTAACGTAAACTTTTATTTTATTTTTTGCATATCAGTAGCCTAAGATAGGACGAAATTAAACCATAATATTCACAGATATTATACAAGATAGATAAGGCTGAGGGCCTCCACACACTGCGTTTATAATTCAAATAATAATATTTTTATTTTAAATAAAGTAAAACTAAAAACTCAAAATAAAAAATTACTTCTTTTTTATCTAAGCTTTTAAAAATAATAATTTCGAAATAAGTTTTCGTTAGACAGCATGTGTGAGCCCCGTCACCAGATATCCTTATTTTAATATTTATTTAACTGTAATATATGTTATTATTTTTTTTCATTATTTTATATAATTTTTTTTTTTTTAATTATTATTTTATCCTTAAATATTATTATATACTTTTTACTTCTATATACTGTACATATGAACAACGCATCTTTTACACTGTACACGCATACGCTCTACGAGTATCTGCGCTGCCTTATTTTAATTAACTTTTTTTTTTCTTTTTTTTATTTATTATTTGTTCATATTTTTATATAAGGATGGGCAGGATATTTATGACCATTCGACTATCAATTACACTTACCATTGTCATAAAACATTATTTATTTATTTATTTAGGAATTTATTAACTCGTTTTCCTACACAATTATTTTTTTTTTGTTTTTTTGTCTCTGTTATTTTTATTTTTTTTAACTACGGAGACATGAGCGCGTTAATTTTTTTTATTTACTTATATATTCAATAACTTTTTTTTTTATTTATATTTTTAAGTATCTCGATATTGTCCAACTGGAACTCCCGATAGTTCGTATATTTAAATATGAAAATTTTATTTTTATATATATATATATAGATTTTTTTTTTTTATAATTCTTGTATTAACATTTATAAGACAATAATAATCGTGTATAAAATGTATGTTAATTTTTACCACGATATTAAATTACGAGCGTGAAAATATTTAATGCAACCAACAAATGAATTTACATATTTATTTTTAAATTTATATCAATATTTTAATTATATAAAAAAGTGTAAGAGCATTATTTTTAGTTTATTATTTATAATTTAATTAATGATTAAATTTTTTTTTTTCATCGGGAGAATCAGTTTGCAATTAAAAACATCTATTCGCACTCAAGTCTTAATTATCTTTATACATAAATGCTTTTTTTTTTATTAAATAAAAAATTATTAAAATGTCAACAAAAAAAATTTTTAAAAAACAAAATAATTAAATGATAAATTACAATACCGCCCATCGCTCATTAAAAATTAAAATTATAAATAATTTATTTATAAAGGCGTGCGCCTACGCGCAGAAGCATAATATCGTAATATTAATTAACATTATTAATTTTCATTAAATTAATAATTAATCATTTTTTACATGTGAATATAGCAGTTAAATTTATAATTATAAATAAATTGAGTAAATAATTAAAAAAAAAATATTTTTAAAAAATGCACTAATTAATTTTTAAATTTTTTAAGCGCGCGTTTTTTTAAAATTTAATTTTTAAATTATTTACTCTATTTATATATAATTATAAATTTGTCTGCTACATTTACACTCATATTTTTTTGCTCATCAACTCCGGGTTTGCGTTCGTCTAAAAAAATTGCAAACCCTCTTTTTTTAATGACGCGTTGTTTTAAAAATAATAATAAAAGTAAAAAAAAATTAGAGTGCAGTCGCACTATTAAATAAAATAATAATTTTTTTTCTTTCAATTAATTAACGCGGGTGGAAGTAAATATAGGGCGGCGTCAATGCTCATTGAGATCGATCATACCTTAAAGTATGACAATTTTTTTAAGCCCTTTAATTACATATTTTATTTAAAAATAATAATTTATTATTATCATTACTATTATTATAGTTTTTGTTTGTTTGTTTTTTTGTTCTTGCAAATCGATACGTAAACTAGCTAAGAGCTTGAGTAATAACATTAATAATAATCGATTGCGGTAAGAATAGTAAAGTAGTAGCTGATAGTAGTATTAGAAATAGTATTTTTTTTTAATTATTATTATTTTTTTTTATAGTGGTAAGAAGTTTTATAATCGTAGCATAGTAGTGGTAGGAGCGTAGTGTTTAATTGCAGCAGCAATAGCATTAGGCAATAATATGAATGTTTAATTAATGAACAATAATAATTAATAATAGTAATAATAATTAATTAATAACTAATAATGAGAATAAAGAATTTTTAATTAATAGTAATTAATATTATAAATTGATAATGTACAGCTAAGAGTAATTATAATTATCAATTATAATAATAGTTTTAATAATAATAATAATTATAATTATAATCGCAATATGGTACATCCTGCTAAAGGAATTTACTTTTTTACACTAAAGATTTAAATCCTATAAAGGTAATCCGTTAAAAAAAAAATATTATTTTCACATTAAATGTCTACATTAATTTTAAATAGGAATTTATTATCATTATCATTATAATTATTAATTATTTATTTTGTTTTTATAATTATTATTTTATATTTTTTAATAACTAATTTTAACTTAATCATTTTCACTTTCTAGTTTGACAGGAGCAGCGGCAGCGGCTTCGGCGGCGGCAGCAACTATTGTTACAATTAATATAATACATTCATATTCATATTCATATTTATATATTTATATATATATATATATATATATATATATATATATATATATATATATATATATATATATATATATAATATGTATAATAAGATAATAATTATTATAATTATTATTATACAAAAACACATCACATATCGCGTGACTTCAACTGGTCACTTTTTTTTCTGTTCTTTTTTTTTTTTATCATTTTTTTTTTTTTTTTTTTTTTTTAATTATTTTTTGTTTTCATTTTTTATGCAGATATCGTTAAATAATTAAAATCACAGTAGTCATGCCTTCGCTGGCTCCTTATATTTATACAATATTTATAGTCTAAGCCTTAAAAATTAAACTCGTTTATATATTGATTAATTTATCATTTTTAATTTTAGTTTTTCTAAAATCCGCATAGTGCAATTAGGAAGGTATACATTGTATTTTATTTAATGTTGTTTTTTTTCTTGTTTGTGTTCATAGGAACAAGTGCGGATAACTTATAGTAGACAATTAAATAAACAAAATTGTCTCTGTCACATGTCGGAGTAAAAATATTGTTATTATTATTATTAATATTAATATTAATATTTATTTAATTAATAGGGTAGGATGGGGGTGTGGTTACCGAGTCAGGTTGTCGGAGAGACCAAGAGTGAAGTCGGTCGTTCCCACAAACACAACTCGCGTATTTTGAAACAGGCATTTTTAAATTTTATTTTTTAAAATTAACATCTCGGGAGACTGATTATGCCCAAATATAAAAATTATTGTGGAGAGGAACGCAAGGATTTAATTAATAATTACACCGTGCTAACCTCCCCCGCGTCACAGCCCCGTCCATCCTATGGTAATAATATTTTGTTTTTTTTTTTTTCAAAGGAGTTACAATCTGATGTACAATCCTAGATAACTTAAGCCAGTTCTCGTGTGTGATTGTCAAACGGTGTAATTGAGAGCAATTAATTGTCTCATAATTGTTATTCTTTTTTTTTTAAATGTCAAATTCGGGTTTTTGTCTTGAACGCACAATGATTGTGATAATTTGCAGGCGTAGGCTTCATGCCTCGCGTTACAATTATAAATCAATTACGAGGTGCGTATTGTCTGTAGTCAACAAAATATTTTTTAGAGATATAATGTCGACGATGACGATTAACAAATTTAATAAATATGTATCAAGATCACGCATGTTGATTGATCTGTAGTTTTGTCTCAAACTGTGGCTATTACGATGACCAAGTGCGCAATCTCAGCTACTCGATGCAGTAAATCCGGTGCTATTCGCGCTAAGCTCTCGTTGGCGAAGTCGCATGATGGAAATATGTGGACTACATATGCGGGCTAGAATAAAATAAATAATAATGATTATAATTATTACTATAATTGTCATGGTTTTTTTAATTAATTAGTATATTGTGTGACGGAGATGAAACAAAAGGATTTTAGACCAGGGTGGTTGACTGACATCACCCGCAGGAAATCATCTTTCATCCTGAATTACACACTAGATTTTTCATGATTACCTACATTGGAACTTAGTTTCAGTGTCAGCAGCCAGTCAGAAACAAGTTAATTTAAGAACGACTATTAGCGTAAACGTTAATTGTCATTTGCAATTTATAATTAATCCGAAACTATAAATACTATTTGTTATTGACACTAATTTTTATAAAACTTAATCACAGTAAGAACTGTCATTTACGTAAATAAAATTAATGTTCTGAAATTACTGCACAGAAAAAAGTATTTCTTGGCGCTAAAATTTTTTATTCGCCCCAATAAAAATTTTGCATTATAAATTGAAAAGAAAAATTTTATTGGAGCAAGAAAAAATTTTTTTAGGCGATAAAAAAATTATTGCGCCAATAAATTTATAATGCAAAAGATTTCTTACGTCAAGAAATCCTTTTTTTCTGTGTATTAAACAGATGACAAGTATCAGAGTTTAAATTGCGAAAGCCTTCAGTCAGCGAACATAGACAATATTTGTTTGTTCCCAAGGGATGAAACAAGTTTGTTTCTGCCCGCTTAGCCATTTAATTTACGCGTTTGGTGATATTAATTCGCGGCATTAAACTGAAATTAACTTCTTTCCACTGGCTGCAGAGACATTGAAACTTTAAGTTTTGATGCTGCTGTCATGTTATTTAATAATTATTTTATTTACTAACCTGTTGTGAACCCGGCGCCGCAATATTTACAATACCAGCGGCCTGCTTCTGTTGTAGATAAGTTATAAAACCAGTCTGAAGATTTTTACTTTGCTGAAGAACGTCCATTTGATCACGTCCACAAGGCAATGCCAGTAGCATA
The DNA here is from genome assembly GCF_026212275.2 of Microplitis demolitor. Lineage (NCBI taxonomy): Eukaryota > Metazoa > Arthropoda > Insecta > Hymenoptera > Braconidae > Microplitis > Microplitis demolitor. The sequence continues at coordinate 4,076,843 of NC_068551.1, read as the reverse complement.
CAATGTTCATTGTCCGTCTAAGTAATTAAAAAATAAATAACGAATTAATTAATTAATTAACAAACAAAGTTAATAATTTTAAAGTCATCCCAGAGTCCGCGCTTCAAGAACGAGGGCATTTTAAATTATTTAAAAAAAAATCCTCAAGTATAAAAAAATTTTGACATGTAAATAATTTAAAAAATTGCCAATTAATAAATGAAGAGAAAAAAAATTTAATACCCTAGTAAATTTTTTTATCAAACTTGTTGGTTGTGGATAAATAAAAAGTAAATTAATTACAAACCTGCATCTTTCTTGCAACTCCATCAACTTGTGTCTGTTCAAGTCTCATTCTCTGTGCGATTCTTAACGGCGGAGTTGATCTGTCACTGTTATGTGGAAGACTATCTTGGGCGACACTGGGATTACCAAATACAAAATGCATCTGTACAGCAGCTTGGTCATTTTTCAAAGCAAGCAGACCTTGCCACATAACAGGATACCGCCGTAAAAGCATAAGAAGTGAATCCGCTTGAGGTGGAACTTGTGAAGCATGAGGTGGTGTTGCTACTTGATGTTTTCTGTGTCGATCGGGTGTCAATGCACGCTCTGTAGCTTCACTTGCAGCCATTGGATACTGCGAGCGAATGTGCGCCGGTGGTGGTTCATAGTACGGACCGCGAGCGCCCGTTGGCCCGCCAGCAAAAACTGGATTACTCGTGGTATTGTACTGCGGAGGTGCTGGTAACCGCTGAACACCGTGCATCATGTAGACTTGAGCCACTTGTGGACTGTCTGTGGTACGGTCATGAGGGGTTCTGGTGGCTCTTATCAGTTCCAAGGGTGGGCTATGACTCTCTTCACCGCTTGCCTCCATCTTAGGATCTAAAGGTAGATGAGGTGAGCGTGCATCGGGTACATGATAAGCTATTCGCGGTGTTGTTAATGCTGCCTCTTGTTGGGCACGCAAGTACTGATACTGAAGAGGATGCATATAAGGTGGTGGTAATTCACCGGCTCTTGATAATCCACCGTAATGATTGACAACATCACCCTAAAAATAATATTTTGTATTAATAAATAATTATAATTATTCATTTGGGATGTGCAACTTCTAATAACTTTTTGTTTTTTTTTTCAACGATAAATTTAAAGAAAAAAATATTTTTAAAAAATTGCACATATAGTTTTTTAAATTTTCTACATGTGCACATTTTTTTTTTTTTTTTTTTTTTTTTTTTTTTTTTGTAATTGATTTATTGAAAAAAAAAATCAAAAACTTGTTACCTGTCTTCTAATTTCATGATCATTTTTTTTAAATTACTCGATTCGAATAAAAAAAATTCTGATCAATTTTAAAATATTTAATTTTAATTAAATATTTTACTCTGACCAAAAATTTGAATTATTCGAAAAATCCCGAATAATTTGAAGTTAGAATTCGCAGTTAAGATAAAGACTTAAATAAAATTATCAAGCTCTGTAAGTACCTGAGAAGCATTAGTATGATGATGAGCAGGCGGAGGTAACGGAGGGCTCTGAGTTCTATGTGGCGGAACGAGCCCGTACTGACCTCCTGGTGACGGAGCTCCTGGAGGTCCATGCTAACCAAAACCAAGCAAAGTTAATTTAAACCCCGTCAATAAATAACTAATCAATCAATTAATTAATTAATTAGCATTGCTAAATAAATAATTACACTGCATGTTATTTAAAAAATTTAAAGACACTCACCAATGCTGGTTCATAGGGAACACCAACTGGAACACGACCTGGACTGGCATTTGGTACCATAATGCAACCAGACATTGACACTTCAACCTTGGGTGGTTCCATTCCAGCGATTTGTGGTTTAGCTGATACAGGTCTTGAGCAACTCGCCACTGATACAACAGCCTGTGCTCCAATAATGTGAGGCTGAGTAGGCGGACTTGCAACTCCACCGCTCATTATCGTCGGCACGACTGCTTGGAGCAGATGAGCTTTCGGATTCGGTAGATGACTTTGTCCATTTATGCCTTTAAGATTCGTCGGCTGAGATACTGGATTGTGGATCCGCTGGACTGGTGTCGTTGCCACGTTACTCGGATGGACGTTAATTCCCATTTTTTGTTGCATGTTGACAATTGTCGGCGCTTGCTGCTGCTGATGTTGCTGTTGTTTAGCAGCTTGCAGAAGATGCTGCTTAGGATTAGGTGGGATATTTGAACTGTTAAGAACAGGTGACATAGGCTGTCCAGGCTTGCCATTGGCACTGTTGATTTGAATCTGCTGCTTAGCACGTGGACTCAGACTAGGGGAAGCAACTCTGCCTGGAGGAATTTGTAACCGTAGTCCCTGGAGAGCTTGGTTAGGTTGTTTTATAATATTCTGCACCACTGGCTGAGTTGGCATGGCAGTCATCATTGGTTTGGAGACAACTATTTGCTGAGCAACTGGAGTACTTGCTAATTTACTTGGATTCAGCACGTGCGCCTTCAGACTAGTTGGTTTGCACTGGGTTGTCGTTATCTGAGGCTGTGTAACCACTAGATTTGTTGGTGGAGTAGTCAAGACTGGAGTTGATACAGTCGGTGGTGTTATGGTTGACTGAATTACTGCTGAAGACGTCACTTGGGCAGCTGGAGCTGGAGCCTGAGATTTTGTTATCACACTTGGCTGAGTTTTTGATGGTTGGCTCAAATCTGCGGGTTCTAGACTAGGCGCTGTAACTTCCGGTCCAGGTCCAGGTTTAGGTTTAGCTTTAGCTTTAGTTTCTTCAGTGACAGATCGTGGGTGCACGGCTGATGGTACCTGTGGTGCTGGCGGATATTTTTCAGCAGCAGATTTAATGTCAGCTGTTGTTGTCCGAGTTTCGATCATACTTCGAGGAATATTTTGAATTTGTCCAGATGCCGTTGAAACTGGTATATATTGACCCTCTTCAGACTCTCTCATGGGTATGAGCATTCCCGTGACAGGATCAATCAGAGTCATTGGTTCTAATGTTGATGATTTTTGTACCAATGAAGGTTGCAATGGTTTAGCTGGCTCCTGTTTGATGATATTGTCAGTAATAGCAGCAGCAGCACTTGTCGCATCAGTTTCATTGGTTGTGTCACGCGTTGTTGCTGCTGTCGTTGTTGTTACTGGTGCTGATACTGGTGTTGGTGCTGGTGCTGGTGCTAACGTAGGCGGTGATGTTGCTGGCGCTGCTGGTGTCGTTACTGCAGTCGTTATCAAGTCTTTACTTTTTTCTTCGCCACTGTCTTCATTATTCTCCGAAGTCCTACGCGATGTTCTGCGACCGCCACGTGATTTTCTGGTCTCCATTATCGTGAGCTGTGGCTGCAGTGGTTTCGAGCCATTATTATGTCTGGTACTTCTTCGTGTAGCATGAACACCAGCAGCAAGTAAAGCCTTGTTAGCAGCTGATCCACGCACAACATCTTCAATGGTATCATCAACAGTCGATCTACTCCCGTCTTTCTCAGCCAATCGTTTAGACTTACGGGTATTCGTTGCAGGTGAGACAAATTCTTCAGCAGCAACTTCTTTGACAGCTGCTACAGGTTGAGGTGCTGGAGCATTAGGTCCAGCTGCAACAGTAGGTCCAGGTGATTTTATTGTGAGAATAAGTCTTGGACGACCGGCATTGTCTTCTTCACTGTCATCATGGAACTCATAGACATCTGCTGGTAATTTATTCTTTTCTTGTTTGCTATTACGTGGTGTACGACCACCTCGTTTACCGGAAGTCGCTGTTCTATTTACACGCCGTGCTGACACTCCGCCACGACCACCACCACGACGAGTTTTAGATCTTACGCGACGAGAACGCGTAGACTCAACTTCGCAAGATGTTTCCACTCCTTCGTCTTGATCGTCATTAGTTGAAAAGTCTTTCTTGCTGTCACCTTCAGTTGACTCAGTGTCAGGCCAATCCTCGTTTTTGCTAGTATCCTGAGGATCGCCATTTGTCTCTTGGTCATGATGACTGTCTTCCTCGTCATGGGTCTCGTTGTCATTACCCTCGCCGTCGCACAGCGCATCAACTGTTTTTATTACGCTCTCAATATTAACTTCTTTAGCTGACCAGTAATCGCTGTCTTCTTTACTGTCTGCTGGATCTTCCCGCGCATTGTCGATAGCCAGAGGATCGTTACTTGATTCTCGCGCCTCATCAGCAGCATCTTCTTCATCTTCTTCACACTTCGGCGCCTCATCTTCCTCATCGCGTTTTATTTCTTTCGGAGTTTCAGTGACTGCCTGAGCCTCAACTTTAGGCACCACAGGCTCCGACAAATTAACCGGAGCAACAGACGACACCGTTTCAGTTTTTTCATTGTCAAATTTATCTGGTTTTATTTTAACATCAGTGATATCAGACTGCCGTTCAACTTGAGCTGGTTTACTATCTTGTTCTTGTTTAATCTTAGGAAGATCGATGACACTAGGCTTGTCTTCTTGTTTCAGCACATCGTGAGATTGAGATGATGATAAATTACTAGATATAAATTTAGTTGGTTGGACGGTTGATAAATTTTCTATTGGTTCTATTTTATTTTTAGTAATATCTGTAAATCTTTCTTGACGCTCTGGTAAATGTTCAGGTGTCTTAGACTGTTGATGTTGATGTTGCTGTTGCTGTTGCTGCGGCTGTTGCTGCTGTAATTGCGGTGAAGACACAGGACCAATTGTAGAAAGAGACGTAACATTTGACGTTGAAACACGAGTGGTCAGTGACTGTGAGACTGTTGATACGAGTGGTATGTGTGGTTTTACAAGTAAAACTCCTTGTGATATTGGTGGTATTGGTTGTCGCTGCTGCTGCTGCTGTTGGGCAGATGACAGTCCAACTGGTTGATGAATTTGTTGAGCAACAGTAGTCAGTACTTTGTCATGTGACGTTTGTGAAAATTGGCTGACAATTGGTACAACGGTTTTAATTAATGGTTGATTAGGTTGCGAAACAGTTGTTGGTACTAGTGAATGAACAACTGACTTGTGGACCAAATGCTGACCATGTGCGACAATAACTGGGCTTGGTGCTGACGTGTGAGGCGGATGAGTCGTCAGTAAATGAACACTCGTGAGCTCTTGTTTTTGTTTCGGTGACAGTAAGTCACTTTCCACACTATTAGTGTTAGACGGTAACTGTTTCTGGTGTCTTGGTGATAAGACGACACTCTCGACAGTAGAAATAGATGACTTAGAAATAGCTGGAGTTGATGTACTCGCACTTATTTCTATTTTAGCAGTCTCGGGAATGAAAGTCGGTGGTTGGTTGGGTGATGGTACCTTTGGTGACGTCGACGCTTTGTTTGTTGGCTCAGGTATGATAGCCGGTGACAATTTGGGTTCGTCTAATCGTTGTGGTGACTCATTAAGATGAGCTGGTATTAGTGTCTCTATAACGGATTTACCGCCAAATGCCATTGAATCTCGCGGTTTACCAGACTCCCGAGGTATTCCCGATATCAGCGGCGGTACTGGCATGTAAGGACGCGGTGGAATATTTAATGTCAATGGTGGAAGACCACCACGTGGATAACTTGGTGCCAGTGCTCGCATTCCCGGTGCGTGTTGTATAACCGGTTGCTGGCTTGCTGCCGTTGAGTAAATGTGCTGTGACGGTATATCCGATGGTCGATGAGTCGTCAGTGGCACACTGACGGGAATTCTCGAGGATGTTGTCGAAGATGTTTTGATACCGTGAGAAAGATGTGAACTCATTGGCATATTTCTCGACCACTGACCGTTTGGTGACAAAGGCGTTTGAGATACACGGGATGATGGCTGCGGTGGTATCGCTGATGAACGTGATTGAGCTACAAGAGATGATGGTACTGTTGTTGGTGGTGCTGTTACCGATGGCGAGGATGCTGTCGTAACTGCGACCGACATTCTAGGAGGTGTTTGCCGTAACGGCGGTACCATTTGACTTTGGAGAGCAACTGGTAATCTCTGGTAAAGAGGTTGCTGCTGAGCTGAAGTTACCGGAGGAGGTCGCGGACTCGCTGCTGATAATCTCGGCGCTTCACTGATTATTGGCAAACTACAAGGCATCGGTTGCTTGTATTGGCCTGATGGAGATGGCGGGGACTTGACTGCCAAGACCTCGTGACCTACAAATGATCTGTCTTTTTTATTTGCTTCCGTGTTATTATCTGTAGTCTCGGTTTGCGGAGACGGAGTTATCACGGGTTTGTGGTCTTCTGGCCACGAATGCGAGATAACTGATGATGATACCGGAGGTTGTGGACTTGGTGATCTTACTGACACAGGTGCAGTTGCTGGTGTACAATTTGCTGTACTCTTTTCTGTTGTTGGTGTTATTGTTGTTGTTGTCGTCGTCGTTGTTGTTGTTGTTGTTGATGGTGTTGTTGCAATTGTTGTAGTTGTTGTTGCAACAATCGACTGCTGCTGCTGCTGTTTATTAACTGGCGATTTATAGAATGATGGAATATCTGGTGTCTTTGGTGGCTGAGTTAAATCAAATGACTCATAATTAGGATCTTCTTCAGTGTCAGTATCTATTTGCAAGTCATGTTCACTCTGAGGTGTATCGGGTTTCAAATCCGCGTCGGTCTCAGCGCCAGTTGATGCATTGAGACTTTCAACAGCTTGCTGCATTTCCTCGACGTCTTCTTGAGGTGGCGCGTCTGACGGTGGTACACTTGCCCCGTCACCTTCTGGCTCTTCTTCATCGCCCTCGTAAGAAAAGTCTTCCGTAGAGCCGCCGAATGTTTCTTCGAGTAGAGCAGCCACTGCGTCTTCAGTCTCTTCTTGCGAAATAACAACTCGCGGTTTGTCTTCAGCTTGTGGTGGCGGGGTAACAGGAGCTGGTACTTCTGGTTCATGATTACCTGCGCCAGATAGACGACCACTTTCACGTTCTTCGGGTTCTGAAATACTTTTGACAGCATTCTCGTGAATTTTTTCGTCGATATCCATACCAAAACCGGGGATAAATTTGTCCTTTTTCTTGCTGTCTGATTTATTTGACCCGACATTTATCGTCGATGACGTGACAACTGATACTGTTGATGTTGAAGTTGACGTTGACGTTAATGTGGAAGTCGGAACTAGAGTCAAAGATAAAGTTGAAGTTGGAGGAGAAGTAACAGTGGTTGTAATTGCTGATATTGTCGTCGGATTTTTAGGAATCGGACTGAGAATGGTATCACGTGATACAGGTAATGGTGGTGGTGAAGAGATCGATTTGCGTGATATCGGACTGCTGGCACGAGGAGGACTCGGATCAGCTCCCAGGTATGGCAAAGCACCGGCTTTGTCATGATGGTGATGATGGTGGTGGTGATGATGATGATAATCTTTACGACTGCGTTCCTCCTTGGACTTCTTACGTTTCTTCTTCTTCTCTTTAACTTTTTCCGGCGCTGTCGTGGGCGTTGACGGCTCAATACTATCATTGTCGTCAGTAAACCTAAAGACGTCATGGTCATTGCTCTCCATACAAACGACTGCTGGTTTTGGTGATACGGGTAAACCAAGCAAGTTTGCTTCTATTTCACGACCAGCTTCTGCAAGATCAACGCTGTTCTCATCTTCAATTTGATGACGACGTTTCTTTTCAGCTTTACGTCTCACCCTGTCTACATCCAAAATAGGACTGCGTATACCGTCGCTGTCTGAGCCGTAGGCATTATTTTCGGATGGTAAATTCCCAAGACGATTGAAGAACGGCGCTGATGGTGCATCATCAACATCATCTGACAGAGGACCAAAAATATCTTCCATACGTTGTGAATCTCTGGCCTCTTGTCTATTGAGTCTTTTTCTACGAGTTTTCGCTTTATCTTCACTCGTTCTTTCACGTCTTTTATCTTTTTTATTGCGCTGTTTCTTCTCCGCTCGTATGCGTTCTTCAGTAGCCTCATTTGCAGCTGCTGATCCTGTTGTTACTGATGTTGATGAAGTGACAGACGCAACTGTCGTTGAATCATTAACATGATTAACGCGACAGTCAGTAGAACTGGTGATAATATTTTTATTTTTATGATCATTATTGTCTGGTGATTCAATTTTAATATTAATGCTGCCGTCCTCACTGGAGATCGACAATTTTTGACGTTTCTGTTTCTTCTTGTGTGATTTTTTCCTCGAGTCACGCTGGTGATTATTAACAACTGGATGATTTGATGGAAAGGACACAGCCATACGTTCATCATCGTCCGACGATCTTGGCTCTTGTTTAACAGGACGCAAGTTATTAATTGACGAGGTCTCAGTTGGCGTATGCTTCTCTTCAGTGTCTGCAAACCCAAGGTCAACATCACTCTCAAGAAATCTTTCAGTTTTTATTTTGTGCACTTTATTATTGAACGACTCGTCTTCTTCACTTGTATCTGAGTGAATGCGTGAACGTGAGCCTTTACGTGACAGAGATTTGGCACGAGTTGAATCTGATTCAGAAGTACCCTCGTCTTCAGTAAGTGCTTTACTACTGACAGAATCACCGTCCCAAGAAGTACTTTGTTTCTTTTCTTCTCTTCTGGCACGACTTTGTTTCAACTGTGAAAATTTGTCTTTCAATCTGACCTGTCGTTTTTCCTCCTCAAGTTTTTGCATATTTTTAGTCGATCGTGCTTTAACTTTGTCGTACATACTGATGTAAGCCGGTTCGTCGTCGACAATATCAAATATCGAGTGTTTCTTGGGCTCGTCGCTGTCAGTGTCTGTGTGTGACGGATGTCGTGTTTGCATTTCATGGTTTGACGAGTGTCCGTCATCATTGTCGCTGTGTAAATTTATAGATACATGATGATGTTCGCGTTGAGACGAGTCACGATGATGGTGGTGATGGTGATGATGGTGATGATGAGATCCGGTCTGATTATTTGGTGGACTCGAGTCTGTTCTCTTGGCGAGTTCTATTCGCGTAAGAAATTCCTTGTCAAGTTCATGAGAGACACGTGGGCTGCGATCACGCTGTTCTTTTTCCATTCGTTCCAATCGATTTCGTTTGCTGCGCTGCTTGTCTTTACTACTACTGCTACCACCACCACCGCCACTACTAATCACAACATCTCGATTATTTTCTCTATTATCACGACTGTCTCTACTCTCCCTCGACTCACGACTATCCCGGCTATCACGATTTTCACGATTTTCGCGACACTCTTTTATGTCACGACTGGAAGAAATAATATCTTTGCTGGTTAGTTCGCTATTGCCGTGAGATTGCAATGGCGTTTCTCGACTCTCACGACTGTCTTGACTCTGAGTTGACGTTGAGGAGTCTTTGCTGTCTCTATTTTCTCTGCTCTCTCGACTAGTACGATGTGAGTCATTACGATGTTTACGATCTTCCGATCTGCGATTTTGTCGCGGTCTGTCTTTGCTGTCACGCCTGTGTTCCGATATTTTCATTCGTTTGCCGGTGTCATCTTCCTGAGGAGTTTCTTGGGAGGAGCAACGTCGTTTTAAGGTCGCGGGAGCGGGAGACGAAGCTTGGTTTTGATTTTGATTGGCCATGTGCTGATGATTTTCCATCGGCTGTCGTCTGGTGTCCCGTTCATCCCGTTCGCGTTTGCTGCTGGTGTCTTTATCCTTGTCATCGCGATCACGTCTCTTGGCATGATCGACTTTATCTTTTTCACGCTTCTCCAGATCCTCACGTTCTCTCCTCTCGCGTTTTTCCCTCTCGAGTTTATCCTTCTCCTCTTTTTCTCGTTTTTCTTTCTCCAGTCGCTCGCGCTCTTCTTTTTCTTTCCGCCTCTCACGTTCGAGTCTTTCACGTTCTTCCCTCTCACGCTTGCGCTCACGATCAATTCTTTCTTTCTCTTCGCGTCTTCGTTCACGTTCCACCCTTTCACGTTCTTCCTTTTCCCGTTTTTCCAACTCCTCACGTTCTTTTTTAACTCGTTCTTTTTCCTGTTTCTCACGTTCTATTCTAATTTCCCGTTCTTTGCGTTCACGTTCTTCCCGATCACGTCTTTCCTGTTTATCTTTTTCTTCCCGTTCTTTACGTTCTTTTTCCAAACGTTCTTTTTCTTTTTCACGTTTGTCTTTTTCCCGGGCTTCCGCTTCTTCACGTTCTTTTCTTTCACGTTCTTTTTCTTCACGATCCCTGCGCTCTTTATCCAATCTTTCTTTTTCGCGACGTTCTTCATCTTTTTCACGTCTCTCCCTTTCTTCACGTTCTTTTCTCTCTTGTTTGTCACGATCCTCTTTATCCCGTCGCTCCTGTCGTTCACGTTCTTCTTTATCTCGCCTCTCACGTTCCTCTCGTTCTTTACGTTCATAACGAGCTTCTTTACTCTCCTTAATGTCTTTATTGTGGGTGTCTGTCGTCGTTTCATTCGACGATTCAGTTGCCGTAGTAACAATTGACGTTGACGATAATAACAACGAACGTTCATCTTTATCGTCTCGTTCTTTATTACGATTTTTCTCACTATCATTGTCATCTTTTTTATTTTTTCTCGAGCCGTCTTTACTTCGACTGTGCCTCGAATCTCTGCTATCTCTACTACCGCCTTCTTTTCGTTGTCGTACACGTGATGGATCCGTCGTTGACGTTGACGTTACTGTTGTCGTTGCTGTTGTTGGAGTTGTTAAAGCTGTTGTTGCCGTTGCCGTTATTATCGTCGTCGACGCGGAAGAAATAGAATTATTATTAGTCACCGACGTCGAATGATTCGTCGACGATGATGAGATTAGTGTTTGATGATGATGACGAGTGTCACTACTTGCTGATGTCGTTATCGTTGTTGTTGCAGTGGTGACTAATGCAATTGTACTAATTACTGGATTTGATGATGATACTGACGCCGACGATGCCGACGACGACAACGATGTTGACGTGGATAATGACGTAGTTGTACCAGATGACAACGAGGTAGATCCAACATTACTTGTACGAGCTGTTGATGCACAAAGTGGTTGAGGAATATTACTGCTGATATTACTCGCAGATGTCATTGTACCAAAGCAGCTACTGTTGATACTGGCCGCTGTGCCGCTATTAAATCCCATAGGCAATGAGACGGGTGGTAATTCAGGACTAGCAGTTTTTATTGACGTACCAGGTGTGATAGGAGTCGCAGTTGTCGGATGTACACAATTGTGTACTGCTGTTCTTGGATCAGTCTTCAGTGATGGTGATACAAGTGTTGTCATTGGAGTGGTACCAGTTGCGACTGTCGTTATGACAGCAGATGACGGAGGCATAACCATATTTCCAATACTGGAAGATGTTGTACTGCTGGATTGCTGTACCGGCGGATGACTAGGGAATGGATACTGCAAACCAACTTTACCGCTACTACACGAGCCTTGTACTCCTGTTCCTGTTCCTGCTACTGTTCCTCCTACTCCTACTGCTGCTATTCCTACTCCCGCTGCTCCTACTCCTGCTGCACCAGCCACAGTCACAGTTCCAGTTACAGTTCCAACACTGGGTTTATTACTCGTACTACTACTACTGGTACTACAACTAGCTAATGAAGACGATAAACTCGTGGTACTTATTATTGATGATGGTATTCCAGTGACACCGGTAAATTCACGTGGTTCATATTTTTCACTGAAATTTTCCAGCCGCTTGGAATCTTCATCAAAGACACTTCTTTTAGCCAACACTGACTTAACGATATCCGAAGGTTGGACTTCGTGGAGCTCGAGATCCAAAAACGTCGGACGAAACCTGAATCTTTCAGACACTGTTGCGTCAAGTTTAGCCAATGCATCACTACCGGCAGCACTTAGTGCACGTGAACCTGACCACTTTTCGTATTTCTCATCGAGCGAACGTATTCGCTCTTCAAGACTAGGCGACTGTGGCGCGGTTTCACTGTCCGAACTTGTTGGGCTCGGGCTTGGGTGACGAGGCGGCGGTGAAGCCGGTGGTTGAGGTGCCGCGTTTGGACTAGGTACCGATAATGACAAACTCACTGCACACGATGGACTTGTTACTTTGGACGCTGGTGCACTAGTTGTTCTTACACAACTACCACTACTAATATTATTATTGTTGCTGTTGTTGTTGTTAATATTATTATTAACATTATTATTATTACTGTTATTACTAGTATTAACATTAACATTATTATTATTACTACTATTATTATTATTATTGTTAATATTATTATTATTATTATTGCTATTGCTGGTATTATTGTTATTCATCATCTGTGCAGCGAACCTCGGAAGCGGCAAAGAAAGTGGACCTTCTTGACTGCGCTCTCGAAACCTCCTCGGTTCACTTGGAATGATATTTTCCGGTCTTTCGTCAACAAGAGGTGTACCAGGTCGCGAACTGTCATGATGCTCGTGATGTCTACTAGAAGTATCTCGTCGTCTTTTACAGGGACCCGGTCCCCGGCCTTCACAGCTACCACGTCGCGTGTTATGATGGACAATTATTTTACTATCACTGACCCTACGTACATCCATACCCTTTCTACCGGAGTGAGAGGTTACGAGAAGTGAAGCTATTTCAGGTTCATCGTCGTCACAGAGAATCGCAGATGAACTGTCGAGCTTCGGTCGTTTCTTGGGTGCGAATCCCTCATCGCCGCTACTGTGACACTCCTCGAGTTGTTCGAGTAAATGCACTCGTTCTTTTTGCAGATGACGTATGTCTGGTGGTGGTAATAATAGTGAGGATGGTACTGGAGGTTCGACGCTTGTCACAACACTTTGAATAGCATGACGTCGTGGTGGTGGCAATAAATCATCATCATTGAGTTTGCTGTCACCGAGGACACTGCTATCGTAGTCATCGTGGCTCGCACCGCTGCCCTGACTGAATTCATCGTAGCTTCTGAATCTTCTGGACGTTGGCTCCGTATAGTCACCCTCGTAATACGGATCTGCTTGATAGGATCGTCTGCTGGTTCGTGACATTGCAGTGGGATGAGCAGGACTCGCACCAGGTGTACTTCCGCCACCGGGAGTACGTGAGTAACTCGCTGTCCTCGCTCGTGGTGGTGTTTCATACCTGGTAAACCTGCTGCCTGCATTGGGCACCGTAACAGCTGCTTCGAAACTCCTGTCTCTCCTGTGATTGATTAGAAAAAAAAAGAATATAAATATATTTATAAGACGGTAAGATAATTGAGTTGTCTCAGTTGTTAATTGAGCAAAATGTAATACTCACGCAACATCAAATGTCGCCGCAGGTGAGGGTCGAGAATCCCATGGCTTCTCGCCTGTGACACCTTGCCGTTCAAGATGTTCATAAAATGTCTCTTGACACTCCCTCGAGGCAAAATCAACTTGCAGTCGACGTCCTCTGAGCGATGCGCCTCTCATCTCTTTTACCGCTGTTTGAGCACAATTTATTTGCTCAAAAAATACAAGCGCGTGGCCTCGTTCACGATCAACTACCACTTGATTTATAGGTCCAAATTGGTGGAATTGCATATTCAGGTACTTTTCCGAGACACACTCGCCAATACCATCAACCCAAACGCAAGTTGTCGGCATGGATTTACCAAACCCGAGTTTAATGCGATTCGAGCCAAGGTGTTCGCCGTCCATCGACCTCATTGCCTTAACGACACTACTGATGTCTGAGTACTGACAGAATGCATAACTCGACACAGCTCCTTGTTTCTTAATATCGATTTCCTGGAAATAAAAGTAAGAAAAAAAATCAATGTATCAGTGTCAATTGATTGAATATGCAAAGCAGAGAATAAATTTAATAACAATGTTTATTAATAAATAAATATACTCACGATTATCTCGCCAAATGGCTCGAAATGTTTTTTGAGTTCGGACGCCGTGACATCTTTCTCCAGATTACCAATAAATAGGGTACGGGTTGCTTTGGGATGATACTCATCCAACTCAGCCTCGTATGGCCTAAACTCGTTGTCCTCGACATCATAACCCTGATAAGGCGCGACTTCAATTTTACATCCGAAGAATAATTTGTCGTGTGATACTTCAAGAGCCTTTTCAACGTCTTCGGGTTTCTTGAAGCAAACAAGCGCATACCTGTCGCCTGCCGCACCAACAACCTTAACCCAAGTAACTTTCCCATGTTTTTTGTACTCATGAAAAAGTCCATCCTTGAGTGAGGTATCGCTACTTCGAGCGGGTAAATTTCTTACACATATCGCCAACGGCCTCCTGTCTTCCGAGACAGCAGCGTTACCAGTGCGATGAGGTGAACTGCCAGGTGAACTGCTGTCACCCGAGGTACTGCCAGCAGAGCTGTTACTTCGGCTACTGCTACTGCTACCAGAACGACTTGAGCCACTTGGTGAACTGCTACCGCTGCGTGATTTTCTTCTCTGTTTTTTGTGCTGTCTCATTGAACCGCTGTTGCCACCAACGCCACTGCCGCTGCTGCTGACTCCGCCACCGCTACCGACTCCAACTCCTCCACCACCGCAGCTACTGATGTTTCCAACCCCGACTCCGCTATTAACTCCACCACCTGACAGAAAAGCAGAGCGTGATGGTATGTCCCACGACGGCCTAATTGACGGCGGGCCAACTAGTTGTGTGGAGAGTGAGTTTATGTTCAGGTGTATGTCTAGCATTCAAGTCATTACATAGGTGTTTTAGTGAATATTGTAATTCAAATATCAGTAAATAAGGGCAAGTAGTTTTTGAGTTTAAAAAAAAATCTAAGGATGAGAGGAAAATAAATAAATAGTAAAATAATCTTACCTGATTCTTCTTGATAATTATCAGTGGTTGCAGGTGATGGCTGTGGTGGTCCAGTGCTATACCTCGTGGATCCAGACTCGTAACCAAGCCAAGAAGACATTGAGATAGCACCTCGATGGCGTTCTAGATGTGACGAGGGCGGCGGACCGGTGACGTACGAACTTGTACGTGGGTATAACCGTTCCCGCGCCCTGGGCGCCGTCACGTGGTATCCACCAGATGGGGTCGGTCTACTACGGGGTATGTAGCCACCCACTGGATCAACCGTCGACGGGTCGACCGAGTGCTCCACCCGGTTACCTCGTTCCCCCGTGTAGAAATTTCCGTGGGATACACGCGACTCGAAAGCCTCGCTAACTCTCTCGACTCCTCGCTCGCTGACACCGACGTTGACGGCGTTACCTGAGACTCCGCTGCCGACGACACTGACGCTGACGCTAGTTCCATGATCCTCGGAATTTCTGTGGTACATCAAAATATATTCGTTTTATTTTTAATTATTTTACGTCACTATTGTTATTATTATTTTACTTTGCCATTTACGTTCACTTGAAAATGTCTCAAGTAGTCTTTTGTCAGTATTGTAAGACACATTGTTTTATTTTATCAGTTACGGTAATAAGCTATACTTAACACACTCTATTGTTCATATGTGAATATTAACTATCAACATTAATGCGCAAAAATTTATTGCAATAAAGTCATAAGTACTTGATCTTACTTTCAAAAATTTTCACACAAAAACTTTACTGTAGTGTGAAAAATTATCGGTGTAAATTAGACACCTGTATAATTTTATTATGGTGTAATCTACTTTGACACCATTCCGTGTTATTCGTTAAAATTCTGATCAATGAGCAACAAATCAGCTGTCTAGTTTAAAAACACAGTAACTGATAAAAACGGAATTTTTGAAATATGAATTGAAGTGTTTACAAGACTTCACTGGAACTAAAAATACTAAAAAATAAATTTTTTTAAATTTTTCTCTTTGTTTTGAAATTCGGCAGCTGAAATTTTCATGATACTGAAGTTAGCCGATGTCTAATAATTTATTTTTTTAAAAACGATAAATTATAAAATAAAAAATATTTTTAAAAATTGCACTTATAGTTTTTCAAATTTTCTACATGTGCAATTTTTTTTTTTTTTTTTTTTGTTATTTATTTGTTGAAAAAAAAATTCAAAAATTTTATTTAGATATTAAATAGTATTTTGAAAATTTATATATTTTTATTATCATAAATTACACATTTACTTGATGTTGTAAAAACTGTCAATTCACACCTCCTAAATTTGGTGTAATTTTCACACAAAAATTTTACACTACACCGAATTCAAAAATTTTTTACAGTGTAACGATAAATTCATATGATCAATATCTTATTTTTTATTTTACCAACTGATAAAGTGATAGTGATATTTTTAATATCACAATAATAAGAAAAATAAATGAAATACCAGTAAATATATACGGCTTAGTTACATCACCCAGACACATAAGTAGAAGCCGTATTAGAGTAATAAGAGTGGTAACTAATTCAAATTAAAACCGCTTCATAGAAGTGATGAAACCTCGTCTAGGTCACGAAATTTAATACAATTAAATAATACATAAATATAAATATACTAAAGAATAAAAACTAAAACTAAGCAGAGTAGTGTGATGTAAAAATTAATTCACGATTATTTTTCTCATTCACATTCACATAAATATATATAAGCGTATGGCAAATAGCTTACATTTGTCGGGCAAAACCAATCAACTCGGTTAATTCGTCTTTGACTTTTTAAAATAATAATCATTTTAACTTTATTTTCACTTGAGGATACTTGTAAGTTACAGCACACATACGGTGATATATAGGTACAACAATACTGTGCTGCATCAAACGACAGAACATTGAGAGAACGAGGTACTGGTAACATGTCATCGGTTAGAATAAATAATACCGTCATTTGTTATGTTTTGACGGGATACACGAGTGTTACTGATTGCCAGGTGTATAAAAAATAAAATAATAAAAAAATAATAATAATAAATGGAAATTGTAATTATCATTTATATAAAAAGGGTTGCATACATGTGGATGTCAAGTTGTTAACCGATAAAAAAGAAATAATAATGATATTAAAAAAGAAGGGTATGATTGTATATTTGTATATATGTATATATATATGCATATATATTTATGTTATATTAGTACTGACAGACAAGTAATGTATGAAAACAGTCGATTCCAAGGCCACGCGATATGTCCAAGTTGACATGATGCGATAACACATTCACGTGTATGTTATATATAAATATATATATGTGAAATATATCATACATATAACGATGCACGTTTTTTCAGACAGGTATGTTATGTATGTCTTCGGATGATTTGACGAATGTACGTGTAATTTTGTCGACAGAGTCAATTCAAATGATGAAGCATTTTTTTTTTTGATACATTTAGTTTTTATAAAAATAATAATAGTGATAATGATAGTGTCTGAATAAATGTTAGAGGAAATTAGATATATAAAATTGTAAGCCATTAGATGAATTTATATAAATGCTAAAAAATTACATTAATAAATTAAAAGTTTTAAATTTAAAAAAAGTTTTATTTTAAAAATCTCTGGAGCGAGGCCAATATTTCAGTGTTTTTTTATTTGTATTTTAGTTTTTCTTACTTTTAAAACTCGCTAGACTTATCTCGCATTAACCATTGCGTTTCACTGGATTTTATTATTATATTTTTTATGATTTTTATTTTATATGACATATTATTTGTTGTTTATTATTTATAAATTTTACTGTTTTTTTTTTTAACAGTTGAGTCATACACAATTGAAGTAAACACTAAGCAGATAACAGCAGCAATTTACAAAGTTACTGCGACATCGTCAGCTCGATACATATATATTTATACATATATATATATGAATGGTATAAAAGAAAATTTAAACAACATCAAGGTTTTCATTTTTTTCTTTTCATCAAAATGTTTACCGTTGCTTTAAATTTTTACTAAACGATGTTAATTTCCTCTTACTTGTTTTTAAATATTTTCACATATTTTATATAAATATATATGTATATATTAAAAAAATATTTTATTATATTTACTGATATCAATCAAGGAATCACCAGATTCGTGCGCGCAGACATACTGACTCTCTATTAAATATTTAAAATGGCAACATCGCATCACGTTACATACAATTGTCATACTATCAAACAGTCGTCACCGTCACGGTCGCAAGTATTACACACTAAGAAAATTTATAATGTATAATAATGTAATGTAAGTGAAGACATGTATTACTTTGTCGTTCATGGAGTTGTGTGTGCATATATATGATTCTATCGGGGACAAAACACGTGACTATTTTTTATTGTTTTCTTCTGATAGTATTTTAAAAATTTATACAATTGATAAATTTAATACTGTTTTTTAATTTTTTAAAAATATCAACAGGGCGCACGTGTATCAAAAAGACGTCAGTGAAGTTATGAAAATTTTAGATGCAGACGTGGATAATTGACGTGGCAGCTAAGAGCAAATTCATGTAATATTAACTTATTTACTTATCAACTTTAATTTAATTATTTTATTTTAGGAATAGTCGAAATAAATCAATAAGAAAAGCAATGAATTATCATCAGGATATTTTGAATTAAAAATTTATCACTTAATCAGAGATTTTAATTGATATGATGATTAACTGTAAGGTAGGTTGAAGTATTAATATAAAGTATAAAATAAAATAAATATTTAATATTGATATATAAACTTCTTGTTAATCTTTATAAACAAATTACTTATTTCTTATCTTAATTACAGGAAATAAAACCTATTACCCATGCAAACATTTTTTTTTTTGAGGTAATACAGTACTTGTTATCAAAAAGTGACAAATGTTTTTAGTCTGTACTTTATCGGCTCTGTACTACCATTTTTTTACTTAATCATACCTACAATATATGTACAATTTTAATTAGTCAAAAAAAACTTATTGATTTATATATTTTATTAGACTAATCCACAAGTATGTATATAAATTTGAATATACTATCAGTAGACTTAATAATCAATTTTCTAACGTCAACTCTATATATAATTGTGATATTTTTTTATAATGTCAAAGTAAGTATTCAAAAATTATATATCAAACTACTATATATATTTAATATTTTATTTTCTAAAAGTGAATACTTGAGGTAAAAATTAAAAGCTGTTTTATAGGTTATAAATTATTGTATAATTAATAATAATTAATTGTATTTATAATTACTCACTTTTTATCATATATTAAATGATAATCTGCAAAATAATCAATAATATTTTTAAAACGTGGTTGAATATTAAATTCAAACCAATGTTTTTTTTCTTCCCAATCATCAGCACTCTTATTTATATCTAACGAATTATCATCCATGGATTTTAATTTATAACTACATAACAGCACTATTTCTCTTTGTAAATTAAATAGTATTATGTCCATATTATTATTACAATTATATATATAGATTTAAATACACGTAATATTTATAATAATCCACGTACATTTCACTATTTCAAACGATAACATTGTCTGTTTTTTTATCACTACGACATTTTTTT